>NC_062548.1:25719652-25871939 GCF_016906955.1 Phacochoerus africanus
AGAAGGAAGATAAGAAGAAAAAGACAAAGAAAGAGAAAGAAAGAAAGAAAGAACGAACTTACCTGCTGTTACACATGCCCTTGGGAAGTTTTCTATTTTCTCCTTCAATGAAGACCTCAGTTTGTTCATCTTTAAAATGGGAACAATGCTGTCCAAGGCATTACTATCCTGTTGGCAAAACTGTCTCTCCACGGGCTGATTCACAGTCCCATCTGCAGGGCAGCTGGGGAGAAACCCCCTTTTTCTTCTGAGACAGTCACCGGGAATTTGCAGGGTGGGGCGAGGGCCTGAGCCGTCCAGGGTTACTTGGGGTCTAATTCAGCCAGGCAGGGGCTCCTGGCTGCCCCTCTATCTCCTTGCACTTGGAGGCCTCTTTTCACTTTGTTTTTAAATATTTCCCGAAGCTCTAATTGCTACACTTCCTCGATTGTTTTTCATACAGGCAATCAGTGCCTGCTGCAATTAGGAGGCCCTAATTACCATCGGCATGCTTTCTCTCAGAAACCACCATTGGAACAGTCACAAATAAACCTTAATGAAGACCAAAGATCTTTCTCCAGTCTAAAGCCATTTGTAATCATGATCCGTTATTGTCGGGACCAGCAGGCAGAGGAGCCCTTAGGCCTGTTACATATTCAGCAGCGGCAATGGTGAGAGATGCGCTAGGTGCCTGGGAGGAGGTGAGCAGGCGGGCTTGGGGCTAGGGGGTCTGTGGTCCAGGCAGGGTTTGCCCTCAGTCTGTTGCTCTGTTTTAATTTATTTCTTTGGTTGAAAAGTCTCTTCAACCACTTTTTTTTTTTTGTCTTTTTGCCATTTCTTGGGCCGCTCCCGTGGCATATGGGAAGTTCCCAGGCTAAGGGGTCTAATTGGAGCTGTAGCCGCCAGCCTACGCCAGAGCCACAGCAACTCGGGATCCGAGCCTCATCTGCGACCTACACCACGGCTCACGGCAACGCCGGGTCCTTCACCCACTGAGGAAGGGCAGGGATCGAACCTGCAACCTCATGGTTCCTACTCGGATTTGTTAACCACTGCACCACGATGGGAACTCCTCTTCAACCACTTTTGAAAAAACGTTTATCTTCCGGTTTGTTTTTTTCCACATCTTGTAAGTGGCTTGATACGGGATCTTGGGTCCCAGACCAGGGATGGAACCCAGAACACAGAGGGGGAAGCACTGAATCCTAACCACTAGGACCCCCCCCCCAGGAACTCACCCCCCAAGGTTATTGAGATGCAGCCTTCGTATATGGTAAAATATGAACCTCTTGAGAATAAGGTTTGATTAATTAAAAAATATATAATGCCCATGTAATCACTGCCTGGATCAAGATATAGAATATTCCTAACATCCTGGGAAGCTCCCTCCTGCCCTTCTATGGTATATCCATCAGGGTGGAAGCAGAAAAGCAGAAACATGATGAGTTTTCAGTTATCAGGGATTTTCAGAATTCAACCTTATCCAATTGTGGGAGGCACTGGGGAAATGAAGGTTCAAACAAGGACACAGGGAGAAGTTCCTGTCGTGGCTCAGCGGGTGAAGAACCCAACTACGGCTAGTGTCCATGAGGATATGGGTTCAATCCCTGGCCTCGCTCAGTGAGTTAAGGATCCAGTGTTGCTGCGAGCTGTGTGTAGGTCGAGGATGCAGCTCAGATCAGGCGTTACTGGGGCTGTGGTGTGGGCTGGCAGCTGCAGCTCCGACTCAACCTGCAACCTTGGAACTTCCATATGCCACCAGTGCAGCCCTAAAAAACAAAAGAAATAAAATAAAATAAAAAATGGACATAGGAGGATCCAAAAAGATGTTCAACTGAAGCATGGACATGAGTGAATGAGTCAGAGATGCTCTGGGAGCCCAGAAGCTGGTCCCTTCCAGCTGTAGGAGTGGGACCACAGAGTGACAGATGCAGAAACTCAGGGGAAGCTGTTGGGTCTTAAGCTGCTGCCTCTGTGAGTGTGCAGTGAAGCATCTGGCGGTGGATTGGGTCCCTGGGGGTCAGCGGGACTGGAGTTCAGGAGAAAGGCTGGATGAAGTGTGCATAGAGCAGAGTGGGGTACATTGGAACCTGGCAGCTTCTGTCTTTCACCCCGGCAAACACTCAATGACACAGCTTCCCTCTGGGCAACCCTAACCTGGAGCCACTCAGGGAAGGTGATTCTGAGAAACACAGACCCCAGGAGAATCAGGCTGACAGGAGAACAATCCAGCACAATGGGAGAAGGTTCATGTTCCCTAAATGTGGCTGGTGGGATTGTGTCCTCCAGCTGCAAGACTGCAGGGCCCATGAAAGAGTCTTTACATTCCAGCTGCATGACCCCTAGAACAGTACCTTCCTTGGAGATGGTGAGGGGAGGAGGTCTCGAGCCACTCCTCCATCCTGTCCCCATCTCCAGTCAAGAGAAGGCAAGACTGGAGCTCCCGTCGTGGTGCAGTGGTTAATGAATTGGACTAGGAGCCATGAGGTTGTGGGTTCGATCCCTGGCTTTGCTCAGTAGATTAAGGATCCGGCGTTGCCATGGGCTGTGGGGTAGGTCGCAGATGCGGCTCGGATCCCTCGTGGCTATGGCTCTGGTGTAGGCTGGTGGCTGCAGCTCTGATGAGACCCCTAGCCTGGGAACCTCCCTGTGCCGCAGGAGGGGCCCTAGAAATGGCAAAAAAAAAAAGAAAAGAAAAAAGAGAAGGCAATGCTGATGGAATTCGTTCAGACTCTGGGACACTAGCCAAGGTCACTGTGATTGACCAGTAGGGTGTGGTTTATGGCTTACAGGGCTGAGAACAGTGATTCTCAACCTTTGCTGCCCAATGGAAACCCGTGGGGAGCTTTACAAAATACTGATGCCTGGGCTCACCCCAAGAGTCTGGAGTGCAGCCTGGGCATCAGGATTCTGAAAATTTCTCCCGAGAGGGATGGAGTGGGGGTTGGGGATTGGCATAGGCACACAAAGGTGGATGGAATGATTGGTCAACGGGGACCTGCTGTAGAGCACAGAGAACTCTACCCAATATTCTTTGATCATCTGTGTGGGAAAAGAACCTGAAATGTGTGTACAGGGAGAGCTCAGCCACTTTGCTGTATGGTAGAAAACATCACGACGTTGTAAATCAACATACTTCAGTAAAACTTTAAAAAATGAAACAGGAGTTCCGTCGTGGCTCAGTGGTTAATGAATCCGACTAGGAACCATGAGGTTGCAGGTTCAATCCCTGGCCTTGCTCAGTGGGTTAAGGATCTTGCATTGCTGTGAGCTGTGGTGTAGGTTGCAGATGTGGCTCAGATCCCACGTGGCTGTGGCTCTGGTGTAGGCTGGTGGCTACAGCTCCGACTGGACCCTCAGCCTGGGAACCTCTATATGCCCTGGGAGCAGCCCAAGAAAGGGCAAAAAGACAAAAAATGAAAAATAAATAAAAAATGAAACAAAATATTCTCTGGATGACTTGAATGGGTTGTCAAAGTTGGGAATCAATGGAGAGGCAAGACCTCTGCTTGGGAGGCTGGTAGCTTGGTAGGTTGAAAAGAGAGGTCTTTTCAGAGTTCCCATCGTGGTGGCTCAGTGGAAATGAATCTGACTAGCGTCCAGGAGGACACAGTTTCAATCCCTGGCCTCACTCAGTGGATTAAATATTCGGCATTGCCATGGGTTGTGGTCGCAGATGAGGCTCAGATCCTGAGCTGCTGTGGCTGTGGTGTCGGCCGGCAGCTGGAGCTCTGATTCCACCCCTAGCCTGGGAAACTCCATATGCTGTGCGACCCTAAAAAGCCAAAAAAAAAAAAAGAAAAGCAAAGAGAGGTCTTTTCAGGGCCTTTCTTTTTTTAGTAGTTTAAATTTTTTATTTTTAAACAATTTTTATTATATTTACAATGTTCTGTCAATTTCTGCCATGCAGCAAAGTGACCCAGTTATATATTTATACACATTCTCTTTCTCACCTTATCCTCCTTCATGTTCCATCCAAGTGACCAGATATAGTTCTCTGTCCTATACAGCAGGAGCTCATTGCTTAACCCCTCCAAATGCAATAGTTTGCATCTACTAGCTCCAAACTCCCTGTCCCTCCCACTGCCTCCTCCTCCCTCTTGGCAACCACAAGTCTGTTCTCTTGTCCATGACTTTGTTTCTCTTCTGCAGATAGGTTCATTTGTGACATATATTAGATTCCAGATCTGTGTTATCATATGGTATTTGTCTTTCTCTTTCTGACTTACTCTCTTATGTGTGTCTCTAGTTCCACCCATGTTGCTGCAAATGGCATTTTTTTTTTTTTAGGGCCACGCCTGCGGCACATGGAACTTCCCAGGCTAGGGGTCGAGTCGTAGCTGCAGTTGCCAGCTTACACCTACACCAAGGTTGGGAATCACTGGAGAGGCAAGACAGGAATTCTCAATGACGTTTTATCAACAGTTTACACAACCCGGATCTGCGAGTATAAGGGGGTGGGTCACGTGACCCTTGACAAGCTCAAGGAGGAAGGTTATCTTTCAGGATTTGTCTTGTCAGTGCTGGGAGAATGCTGCTCTTTATGGTTGAGCAGGTATTCCTGCCTCTGGGCAGGTTCAGTCGATGTGAAATGCAGATACGCAATGCACAGTAGAGGGGCGAGAGGAGGCCCAAAGGTGGTGAAAATTTTTCATATTTAACTTGTTCTTATCTTGCCATAAAATAAGAATTTTATTTCACAAGGTGACAGGTGGGTTAATTAACATTACTGTGGTAATCATTTCCCAACATATACACAAATCATCACCGGAGACACTTGAGTAGCTCATTTGTAACACACGAGACCAGCCTGGGTCTTATGGGACTTTATTACTATGAGGGGCTCTGTGTGTGTGTGTGTGTGTGTGTGTGCCCGCGCTCAGCTTATGGAAGAGGCATGTCGGAGTTCCCTTCGTGGCTCATCGGTTAACAAACCTGACTAGGAACCATGAGGTCACAGGTTCGATCCCTGGCCTTGCTCAGTGGGTTAAGGATCTGGTGTTGCCATGAGCTGTGGTGTAGGTCACAGATGTGGCTCAGACCTTGCGTTGCTGTGGCTGTGAGGTAGGCCAGCAGCTGTAGCTCCGACTCAACCTCTAGCCTGGGAACTTCCATATGCCATGGGTGCAGCCCTAAAAGAAAAAAAAAAAAAGAATTAATAGGTGAGTTTAGCAAGTCCAGAGGCTACCTATTAGAGTGCAAAAATTCATGGAATTTCCCTTGTTGAGCATCGAACCACTAAAAACTGAAATTTAAAAGGATACCATAGGAGTTCCCGTCGTGGCACAGTGGTTAACGAATCCGACTAGAAACCATGAGGTTGTGGGTTCGATCCCTGGCCTGGCTCAGTGGGTTAAGGATCTGGCATTGCCATGAGCTGTGTAGGTTGCAGATGCGGCTCAGATCCCACGTTGCTGTGGCTGTGGTGTAGGCTGGTGGCTACAGCTCTGATTGGACCCTTAGCCTGGGAGCCTCCATATGCCCCAGGAGCGGCCCTAGAAAAGGCAAAAAAATAATAATAATAATAAATAAATAAATAAATAAAGGTACCATAAAAAAGGTACCATTTACGATAGCATCAAAACACATCCAACATCTGGTAATAAATCTAAAGAAATATGTGCAATACTTCTATACAGAAAACCTGACACATTTTTAGAGAAATGATAATGATATACATAAACAGAAGGATGTACTATGTTGATGTATTAGAATACTCAAAATAGTAAAGATGTCATTCCTCCCGAGGTTTACCTGTAGAGTCAATAAAAATTAAAAAAAAAAAAATGGAAGGGGCATGGGGAATATTGGATAGACACCAGGAGAAAAAGGAAAATAATACCATATAACGTTATAGTTAATAACAAATACAATCATAATTTATATAAATATATGTATATACTCATACATGATATAATAATAAAATAAAGGAAGTATTTGTGGACAAAGGAGAGGAAGGCTTTCTGGAGACCAAAGCGTTTGTTCTTGGACTTGAAAAACATAACACCTGTTTCCCCTTTCTTAGTCCAGTTTCCACATTAGCTGCTTATCTCCTATTGGCCAATGAAAGACTTTAAAAGGGCACAGAAGAGTTCCCGTTGTGGGTCAGCAGTTAACGAACCCAACTAGGATCCATGAGGATCCGGGGTCGATCCCTGTTCTCGCTCAGTGGGTTAAGGATCCGGCATTGCCATGAGCTGTGGTGTAGGTTGAAGACATGGCTTGGATCCCCCGTGTGGCTGTGGCTGTGATGCAGGCCCCTAGCCTGGGAACTTCCATGTGCAGTAGGAGAGGACCTAAAATGCAAAAAAAAAAAAAAAAAAAATTGCAGAGGAGGGTGGAAGCTAAGGGGTGAAGTCCCTACAAGGCAGCTGAAACCCTAACACAGCTAAGATTGTCTCTGAGGCGAACCCAGCTTTAGTGGACGTAGCAGATGCCATGCTAGCAACTAGGGTTATTTTCTCTGCCTTTGCAGACAAGGGAGCAGAGGGCATTTCTGCGCTCACTCTCAGGCCTTTGTATTGTGATGCCCTGGCACCGCTGGGGGAAATCAAGCTCCATTCTCTGAAAAGCCGATGTAATAACAATCTTTAAGGAGAAGCTTCCAGGTGACAGTGGGACCTTCTAGGAACAATCCAGGTACCTCTAAAGAGTAGATGGCCCCATCTTCCTAGAAGCATGAAAAAAAAAAAGCTCTTAAGAGCTCAAACGCTTGGATGAATCCCTGGGATGGATAAAAAGACAACTTCCTGGATGCTGGTAACTTGGGGTGGGTGGTGGGGGCTCTGGGTGGAGATCTCTTGGAATGGTCGCCCCTTGAAGGGCTGCCTTGACTTGACATCATGATAGTTGAGGTTGGATGAAGGTTATTCTACACTGGATGGAGAGCAATGTGGGCCATCAAAGAGGGGGGACACCTTAGGTAGGTGGGACACCAGGGCCTTAGAAGCTGTCTGTCCCCTAATCCTCTCCTTATTTTCCTCCCCCACTCTGAAGTCGACCAATATCCCCAAATGTCCTTTCCTTAAACTGTGCCATCCCAGTCCTCTGTTCTCTCCTGCCGGTGGGGAGGGATGGGCTCTGATCCCAATTTCTCGTGATTTCTCCATCCAAAGGGAAGAGTTCTGGTCCCGTGGATGAGGGGAGCAAGTGAAACTGACTTCAACCCAGCCTAAACCCAGATCGGGACTTGAATCCATGGTTTTTTGTTTGTTTGTTGTTTGGGGGGGCGCACCGGTGGCACATGGAAGTTCCCAGGTCTAATCAGAGCTGCAACCACCGGCCTACACCACAGACACAGCAATGCCAGATCGGAGCCACATCTGCAACCTACACCACAGCTCACAGCAATGCCGGATCCTTAACCCACTGAGCAGTGCCAAGAATTAAACTTGCCTCTTCATGGATACTGAGCCATAATGGGAATTCTGAATCTAGTTTTTTAAGTTAGAATCACTCACCTGGTGTCTGGACTTACTAAAATACAGGTTCTTTATGCCTCTGGGCAGAAGGAATTCAGTGATAGACAAGAAACAGATTAAGACAGGACACTTGCGAAGGTTGCAAGTGGGCAGGCAAGGAGGCTCTGCCCTAAGGATTAGGTGGGCTACATTTTTCTTTTGTCTTTTCGGGCCGCACTCACAGCATATGCAGGTTCCCAGGCCAAGGGTCCAATCCAGCAGTGCTGGATCCGAGCTGTGTCTGCGACCTACACCACAGTGCATGGCAATGCTGGATCCTTAATCCACTGAGGGAGGGCAGGGATTGTACCCACGTCCTCATGGATGCTAGTCAGGTTTGTTAACCACTGAGCCAGGATGGGAACTCCTAGGTAGGCTACATTTTTATCATCCAAGGACATGGGGTAGGGGAAAAGCTGCCTTCTTCCTTGTTTTTCTGAGCAGATGTCAGGCTGACATCACTAGCGCCTCCTTCATATTGGGTAAGAGAGTATTTGACCTGAGGTCAAATAGGACTATCTTGTGCTTATTCCTATCAGCAAAAGGGCGGTAAAGACAGGGATGGAGCAGGCACAGGTAGTCGTAGGAGTCTCAGTAAAGGACCATAGTTACAGAGGGAAACCGAGGGGTGTTGAGAGATGACCATTAAGTTAGTAATGGCTCCAGAAAACCATCAGCACAAAGCAGGCTTGCTTGACAGGTGGAGATTCCAGAATTGCCTTGGGTTGTTGGGTGGGGGATGGGGTGAAGCCTGCAATCTGAGTCAGACCAACGGCAGGTGTTTGAGGACCCCTTTTTGCAGATTTGAATACACACCTTACAGGATACCAAGGAGGAGCTAGTACTCTCAGAAAGGAAGAGATGGGCTTTTCCCACCCCACTGCCCTTGGAGGACAAAACTGCAGCCTACCGGATCCCGGGGGCAGAGGCTCCTTGTCTGCCCACTGGCACCTCTCACAAGCATCCATTCCTAATAAATCTATTTCTTTCCAATCACTTTGTCTCTTGCTGAAGTCCTTCTGAGTGGAGGCATAAAGAAACTGAACCTCAGGGAGTTCCCGTTGTGGCACAGTGGGTAACAAATCTGACTAGGAACTATGAGGTTGCAGGTTTGATCCCTGGCCTTGCTCAGTGGGTTAAGGATCTGGCGTTGCCTGGAGCTGTGGTGTAGGTTGCAGACTCGGCTTGGATCCCGTGTTGCTGTGGCTGTGGCGTAGGCCGGTGGCTACAGCTCCGATTGGACCCCCTAGCCTGGGAACCTCTATATGCTGCGGGAAGTGGCCCAAGAAAAGGCAAAAAGACAAAAAAAAAAAAGAAAGAAAGAAACTGAACCTCAGTTAAGTCCAGATATTGGGTGAGTAAAACGTGTGTTCAAGTCCCAATCTCCGTTTTGGCTGGGTTCAAGTCCCAGCATGTGGATTCAAGCCCTGATCTGTGTTCTGGCGAGGCTCAGGCTGTTAATGGGCTGTCAGCTTCAGTAACATGTGATAAAATATGTTGCATCAACTCGGATTTCCATATAATGAGGGTCTCCTCCTTTGTGATGTCATCTTTCCCTTAAATTCCTGTCCTGGGTCCCAAGGATCATTATCTTGGTGAACTTGAATGCAGGCCCCATTTTGTCTTTCACTTAATGACCTGAGGGTTCTGTCCCGCTTTTATTTATGGTTTTATTAAGCAAGCCCACTTTGTTTTTTGTTTGTTTGTTTTTTGCCTTTTCTAGGGCTGCTCCCACAGCATATGGAGATTCCCAGGCTAGGAGTCTAATCGGAACCATAGCCAACGGCCTACGCCAGAGCCACAGCAACTCGGGATCCAAGCCGCGTCTTCGACCTACACCACAGCTCACGGCAACGCCAGACCCTTAACCCACTGAGCAAGGACAGGGATCGAACCCGCAACCACATGGTTCCTAGTCGGATGTGTTAGCCACTGTGCCATGATGGGAACTCCAAGCCCCCTTTGTTCTGCTGGCTTTCTCGAGTGATTTTTAAGTCCCAAATTTCCCTAGGGTTCCGTCTCTATCTATGGACCCCTTCTGGGATTTCTACAATCAGCCATGTAACTATTCTGCTCCATTCTTATCACAAGGGTAGATGGGATATTTTCCAACTCTCCTGTGCCTCCAAAACAGAGTGAGGTCTTCTGGGGTCCTTCTGCATGTGAATCATTTCTGTCCCCCCAGTTTCTCATTTGTAGACATCATTCAGCCTCCCTGACCTTCCCTGAGTTCCAAAAGGCAGATTCAAGCAATTGCTAATCAGGGAAGAGATGGGATGCAGAGGCAAAGGAGAAGCACTTAAGAAATAATTGTATAGGGAGGTCCCATTGTGGCTCAGCAGAAACATCTGACTAGCATCCATGAGGACGCATGTTCAACCCCTGGCCGCACTCAGTGCGTTAAAGATCTGGCATTGCTGTGAACTGTGGTGTAGGTTGAAGATGAGGCTTGGATCTGGCATTGCTGTAGCTGTGGTGTAAGCTGGCAGCTGCAGCTGTTTGGACCCCTAGCCTGGAAACCTCCATATGCTGCAGGTGTGGCCCTAAAAAGCAAAATAATAATAATAATGATAATAATAATGATAATAGTACAGCCACAGGGCCAGGGTCCTGGTTCCTTCTCAAGGAATATACATAGCAAAATACCTTTGAGTTCTGCAGGCATTAAGCCCCCCACCCAGGTGAAGGATGGTAACTTCAGGCTGAGCACCAGGTTCCTGGTAGGCCCCCATTCCCTCAATACCAACTAGCCAGAAAAATATTGACACACATTTGAATATGAGGAAGACTGACTCCCTCTCCAAATATGTTTCCCTTTAAAAGACGTTCATGGTTAAGCAGCATCTTTGGAACGGGCTTTTGGACATGAGTCCGCCTTCTCCCAGGTTACCTCCTATAGAATAAAGCAACTTTTCCTTTCCAGACAATGTTGCCAAAACTCGGGCTCTGTCCACTGTTGCTGAATAGGAATGCAGAGACAGAGTTTGGGGTGAAGGAGAAAAAGACAGCTTTCTGGCTTTGCCAGGCAAAGGGAGCCACTGTAGGCTAATGCCTCAAAGACTGTGCCCCCTTTGGAAGGGATTAGGAGGTGGTTTTATAGTTTGGGGAGTGGGAAAATGGGACCACGCATGAGGATGGGGTAGAGGTAAACTTGCATTGTCTTTCAAAACTGGTGTTTAGTGGCCCCCAGGTCTGGTTCTGGTGGTCTTCCTTCTTCCCTGAATGAAGAAGGGTTCATCAAGTATTTAGGCTCAAAGATATTGTCATGCACATTTTTTGAGGAGGAGGCAGGACTCTGCCCCAGGGCTGCGCTATTATCTCCTGACTGCACCTTCCCCCCACCCCCTCCCCGTCTCTGCATCTCCTCCCTTCCCTGATGAGGGACTGCCCTTTGGAACTTGGGGAAGGTCCTGGAGGCTGAAGCTTATTCCCTAAAAATAAGAAATGGGAGACACAGAAAGGCTTGTGTGCCCAGGAGCCCCACAGGGCCCTAGCTTTGTTACCCCAATGCTGATACTGGCTTTTGAGTGGTGCCCCTGTAACCAGGCTGATGCCCTGTGAGGTGCCTAGGCACACAAGCCTTTCTGTGTCTTCCATTTCTTGGTTTTAGGGAAGGTAAATCTAATCTTTGAGCATTTCTGCAGAACTAAAATCCCCAATAAATGGAAAAAGTACTTGATGAAGCATTCTTCATTCTGGGAAGAAGGAGGACCACCAGAACCAGTCCTGGGGCCACAAAATATCAGCTTTGAAAGACAAAGCAAGCTTGTCCCTACCTGGATCCTCATCTGTGGCCTTATTTTCCCACTCCCCAAACTATAAAATCCACCTCCTAAACCCTCCAGAGCAGGCACCTGCTGTGGCCCCCTTTGCCTGGAAAGCAATAGAGCCATTTTCTTCTTCATCCAAACATCCCCATTTCTTTTTTTTGTTTCTTTTTTGTCTTTTTGCCTTTTTCTAGGGCCGCTTTCCACTGCATGTGGAGGTTCCCAGGCTAGGGGTCTAATCGGAGCTGTAGCTGCCAGCTTATGCCACAGCCACAGCCACACGGGATCCTTAACCCACTGAGCAAGGCCAGGGATCGAACCCGCACTGCGCCATGATGGGAATTCCTGTCTCCCCATTTCTATTCAGCAAAGGCAGACAGAGGCTGAGTTTCGGCAACACCCCGAGTGCCATAACACTTTGTTTTCTCCTCCTAAACTAACTGAAATCAGGCACTTTTTCTTCCCTGAGGGCAGACACTCACTGTTTAGTAGCTCTCAACAGACTATATAGGGGAAGCCTAGCAAAAAAGGGGAGACGTGTGGGCTCATGCCAGTTTTGAGGTATTCTGTAGAAATAGAAGATTTATGACTATTCTCACTCCTGCCCAGTGTCGTGAAATATTTAAAATCTAATAGAGGTGGAGTTCCCATCATGGCACAGCGGTTAATGAATCCGACTAGGAACCATGAGGTTGCGGGTTCAGTCCCTGCCCTTGCTCAGTGGGTTAAAGATCTGGCATTGCCATGAGCTGTGGTGTAGGTTGCAGATGTGGCTCGGATCCCGCGTTGCTGTGGCTCTGGTGTAGGCCAGTGGCTACAGCTCGGATTTGACCCCTAGACTGGGAACCTCCATATGCCTCAGGTGTGGCCCTAAAAGGACAAAAGCCAAAAAACAAAAAAACAAAACAAAACAAAACCTAATACACTTAATACTAACATCATTATTTCGGAATATGAAAGTGTTAATATTTCAGAGCCATGATGCTACCCCAGCCTAATATTAATCACGAGGCAGCTCAATAATTCGAATAGAATTGGAAGGAACAGGGCTGCTTTAAAAGGCTTCCTTTGTGTTCAAAGAGGCCGTTATCTTCTGAAGGGTGGAATGGCCTCCATTTGCATAATGTCTTTCCTTTTGTTGCTTCTGTTGTCCCAACTAATTGCTTTAGAATACCCGACCTCTGCTATTTCCCCTATCTTCCTTGCCAATAATGATTTGCAGTTCTCTTCCCTCTTGATATGTAAAATGCAGGTAAGCTGGGACACTTCAAAGCCTAAGACTTCTGCGCATTCCCCACAGCTGGGAAGGCGGTATTGACACATTGACCGCAGGATGCCTGAGAGTAGATGGGGTAGGGAGACTGAACCCAGCTCCCTCGGGCTTCCTGCTAAAAGAAGTGTCTCTTTGCATGATGAGAAAGAGGAGGTTTGAAGAAAAAAAAAATGGTAAGGAGTTCCCACTGTGGCTCAGTGGGTTGAGAACCTGACTAGCATCCAGGTTCCATCCCTAGCTTCACTCAGTGGGCTCAGGATCTGGCATGGCCATGAGCTGGGGTGTAGGTCACAGATGTGGTTCAGATCCCACGTGGCTGTAGCCGTGGTGTAGACCGACAGGTACAGCTCCCATTCGACCCCTACCTAGCCTGGAAACTTCCATAGGCCGCCTGCGTGGCCATTAAAAAAAGAAAGAAAGAAAAGAGGATAAGATTTGGATTGTAGGAGTTCCCTTCATGGCACAGCAGAAATGAATTTGACTTGATTCTATGAGGATGTGGGTTTGATCCCTGGCCTTGCTCAGTGGGTTGGGGATCGGGCATTGCCATGAGCTGTGGTACAGGTTGCAGACGTAGCTCAGATCCTGAGTTGCTATGGCTGTGGTGTAGACCTGCAGTTGCAGCTCTGATTTGAACCCTAGCCTGGGAACTTCCATAAGTCATGGGATCTGCCCTAAAAAGCAAAAAAAAAAAAAATTTGGATTGTAGAAGTGCCCCTTCTTGGGAGAGTGGGAGTGGAGATTGCCGGTGTGAAATAAAATGCACATTTTATGGCAAGACAAGTACAATCTAATCATAAAAAGTTTTCTCTGCCCTTAGGCCTTCTCTCTCCCCCATGCTGTGTATTGTGTATCTGCATCTTGCATCCACCAAATCTCGCCCCCCACCCCACCCCCAGCAGAAGTACCTGTTTGATTACAAAGCATGACAGTCTCCTAGCACCAAAGTCTTTAAAAGATAACTTTTCTTCTGGATCTTGTCAGGGATGGCCATCTGGATGGTATAAACTGCCAATAATACATTATTTAATGTACAGCCTCTGTCTCAATAAAACTTGTATACCTGTGCCTTTACTTCTAAGTGGAAGAGTTCTTGGAGTTTTCTGATCTGCTCTTCCTGGGTTTTACCCCTCAGTTCAGCCCAAATAAAATTTTCCATTTCTTTCTTCGATCACCTGATTAATTTTGTCGACACCAGTTTCCTTGGGGTTAATAAAATTGGTTGCCTTTCTATGGCTCAGCTGTTCTCCCTTCTCAAAATTGTCCTGGGACCTTGAGGGGCAAAAATACCAGGGCTGCGGGTGGAGGTGGGGAGCTAGTGATAAAATATTCATATTTTAATGGCCAGATGAGAAAAATTTATTTATTTATTTATTTGCTTTTGTTAGGGCCGCATATGGAGGCATATGGAGGCTCCCAGGCTAGGGGTCGAATTGGAGCTACAGCTTCTGGCTTATGCCACATACACAGCAACGCAGGATCTGAGACACATCTGCAACCTACACCACATCCCACAGCAACGCCAGATCCGTAATCCAATGAGTGAGGCCAGGGATCGAACCCGAAACCTCATGGTTCCTACTTGGATTCGTTTCCACTGTGCCACAATGGGAACTCCAAGACGCGAAAAATTTAACATTAAATGTTTCTTTGCCTTTTTGGATCTCCTCCCTCCCCTTTAGCATGTATTGTGCCTTCGCAGAGACAGCATAAGAGATAACCTTCCTGCTGAAACCCAAATACTTCCAACCTAAACGCAGCCTAAACCCAGATTGGGCCTTGAACCCGTGTGCCAATGAAATTGACAGCACTAACAGCCGGAACCTAGCCAAAATCCGGATTGGGACTTGAACCCACGTTTTAAATTAGCACTCACCTGACATCTGGACTCACTGAGGTTCAGATTCTTTATGTCTCTGTGCAGAAGGAATTCAGTGAGACAAAGTGAGAGGCAAGAAATAGATTTATTAAGAGAGGATGCTTGTGAGAGATCCAAGCAGACATGCAAGGAAGCTCTGCTCCAAGAATCCAGTGGGCTAAAGGTTTAGCTTCCAAGGGGAATGGGGGTCAGTAAAGACCACCTCTTCCTCTTTCTTGGAGCAGCAGCCCCTCCTTAGTATCCGGTAAGGTGTGTATTCAGATTAGCAAAAGGGCGGTCCTCAAACTCCCGCCCTTGTTCTGAACTCAAATGCAGGGCTCATCCCATCCCCAATCCAATGTCTGGCAGCTCCACTAGTCCAGCAAGCCAGCCCAGTTTTGATGGCTTTTTTGAGCAATTTATTATCTTAGAGTGATGTCCCAAAGTCCCCTAGATTTCCCTCGCTATCTATGATTGTTTATTGGGACTTTGTACCATTACCTGAGCCTACTCCATCCTTATCACCAAGACTGGAACCCAGCCTAACCCAGATTGGGACTTGCATCCATGTTTTTTTGTCGTTGTTTGTTTTTAATTAGAATTGTAACCAAGCTAGTGTCCTGTGGGGCTCCTAGGCACACAAGCCTTTCTGTGTCCTCCATTGAGTGTTGTTAAAAGAGAATCAGCCTCAGCATCCAGGACTTTCCATGAGTTGCAAAGCCTAGTCGCTCATCAGGGAAGGGAGGGGATGCAGAGACCTGGGAGAAGCGGTCCGGAGACAATAGTGCAGCCTGGGGGTAGGGCCCTGGCTCCTCCTCAAGGAATATACATAACAATTATCTTTGAGCCTTTCTGCAGAATGAAAACCCTCCATGAACAACTGCTTGATGGAGCATTCTTCATTCCTAGAAGGGAGGACCACCAGAACTGAAACTGACAGCACTAATGGCTGAACCCGGCTAGAACCCAGATTGGGATTTGAACCCACTGTTTTATTTTTTATTTTTTTGTCTTTTTAGGGCCACACCCACAGCACACGGAGATTCCCAAGCTAGGGGTCGAATCGGAGCTATAGCCACCAGCCTACACCAAAGCCAGAGCAACGCGGGATCCAAGCCGCGTCTGCAAACCTACGCTGTAGCTGATGACAACACTGGATCCTTAACCTACTGAGCAAGGCCAGGGATCGAACTCACAACCTCATGGTTCCTAGTCGGATTCATTTCCACTGCGCCACTAGGGGAACTCCCTTGAATCCACTGTTTTAAATTCAAATCACTCACCCAGTACCTGGACTTACGGAGGCTCAGGTTCATTGTGCCTCAGTGCAGAAGGAATTCAGTGAGAGACAAACTGCTAAGCAAGAAATAGATTTATTAAGATAGGACAGGCAAGGAAGCTCTGCCTCCAGGATTCGGTGGGCTACAGTTTTATCATCTAAGGACAGTCCGGGTGGGAAGAGACTGCCTCTTCCTTTCTGGGAATAGTAGCTCCTCCTTGGCATCAGGTATTCAAATCAGCAGAAAGGTGGTCCTTAAACTCCTGTCATTGGTCTGAACCTGAATGCAGGCCTCATCCCACCCTCCACCCAACCCCATCCTCCACCAAAGGACCTGGCAAATCTTATGCGTCCACTAGTCAAGCAAGCCTGCCCTGTTCTGATGGCTTTCTTCAGCAGTTATTAACTTAACAGTGATCTCCCAAAGCTGCCTAGGTTTCCGTCTCTATCTACCGTCCTTTATTGGGAGTTCTACAACTGCCTGTGCTTACTCCATCCCTATCAGAACCAGTCCTGGGGGCCACTAAAATACCACCTTTAAAAGGCAATACAGGAGTTGCCGTTGTGGCGCAGTGGTTAACAAATCCGACTAGGAACCATGAGGTTGCGGGTTCGGTCCCTGCCCTTGCTCAGTGGGTTAACGATCCGGCGTTGCCGTGAGCTGTGGTGTAGGTCGCAGACGTGGCTCGGATCTGGTGTTGTTGTGGCTGTGGTGTAGGCCAGTGGCTACAGCTCTGATTCGATCCCTAGCCTGGGAACCTCCATATGCCGAGGGAGCGGCCCTAGAAAAAGCAAAAAGACAAAAAAAAAAAAAAGGCAATACAAGCTTGCCTTTACCCTGATCCTTATCTGAGTCACTGTCTTCCACTCCCCCCACTATAAAGCCACCTCCTAAACTCTTCCTAAGAGGGCACAGTCTTTAAGGCATTAGCCTGCTCTGGCCCCCTTTGCTTGACAGAGCCATAAAGCTATCTTTTTCTCCTTTACTCAAAAACTGTTTCTTGTTTCTATTTGGCTACAGAATCACTCGCCTGGTGTCTGCACTTAATGAGGTTCAAATTCTTTGCATCTCAGTGCAGAAGGAATTCAGTGAAAGACAGAGCGATAGGCAAGAAACAGGTTTATTAAGATATGATTCTTGGGAGTTCTCGTTGTGGTGCAGAAGTAGTGAACCTGACTAGTCACTAGGAGGTTGCAGGTTTGATCCCTGGCCTCGCTCAATGGGTTAAGGATCTGGCATTTCTGTGAACTATGGTGTAGGCTGCAGATTCTTTCAGATCCCAAGTTGCTGTGGCTGTGACGTAGGCTGGCAGCTGCAGCTCCAATTCAACCCCTAGCCTGGGAACCTCCATATGCTTCATGTGTGGCCCTAAAAAGAAAAAAAAAGAAAAAAAGATAGGACTCCTGCAAGAGATGCAAACCAGCTTTAGGTAGGCTGCATTTTACAATCCAAAGAAAGTAGGGGAGGGGGAAAAGACTGCCCTTTTCCCTGTTCTTCCAGCAGACATCAAGCTTACAACACTATCTGCTCCTTCATAACCTGTGTGACTATCCTACTTTTTTTTTTTTTTTTTTTGCCTTTTTGCCATTTCTGGGGCCGCTGCCACAGCATATGGAACTTCCCAGGCTAGAGTTGAATTGGAGCTGTAGCCACCAGCCTACACCACAGCCACAGCAACTCGGGATCCAAGCCGCGTCTGCAACCTACACCACTGCTCACGGCAATGTCGGATCCTTAACCCACTGAGCAAGGCCAGGGATTGAACCCGCAACCTCATGGTTCCTAGTCGGATTTGTCAACAACTGAGCACGACGGGAACTCCTTGACTATCCTATTCTATCCCTATCACTTCTTAATCCTATAAGGACCCACAGTGACCCCTAACACATTGCCCCCTTTGTACAATTAGGTCTAGATTGTGTAAATAGTCAATAATACATCCTTTAATATATAGCCCTCTGTCTCAAAAACTTACATGACTGTGCTTGAATCCTCCGTTTGGCTTGAATAAAGTGTTTCAATTTTTTGGTTTGTTTTTTTTTTTTGGTTTTTATGGCCACCCCTGAGGTTGATGGGATTTCCCAGGCTAGGGGTCGAATCGCAGCTGCAGCTGCCTGACGCAGCAACACAGGATCCGAGCTTCATCTGCGACCTACAACCACAGCTCACCACACTGCCAGATCCCCAACCCACGGACCAAAGCCAGGGATCAAACACACATCCTCAAGGCTACGAGTCCCAGATGTGAGATCCTGCGCTGTTGTGGTGCTTTGGGACTTCAAAAGCGAGGAAGAGAGTTCACATGGACCTGGAAAAGCCAATGTCTAGAAAATGTTTACTGGTCCATGCGGAGAGTGGGAATTTTAACAACAGACCATGATACGTTCCTCCTTATCCACAAACCTAAGAGATCTTACTCTAGTGATCTATAGTGATAGCTAGAGTACTTTATCTACAGATCTTTTATCTACATTCTCTCTCCTTTTTTTTTTTTTTTGGTCTTTTTAGTGCCCTATCTGTATCCTATGGAAGTTCCCGGGCTAGGGTTCAGATCGAAGCTGCAGCCACCGACCTACATCAGAGCCGCAGCAACACGGGATCAGAGCTGCATCTATCTGCAACCTACGCCACAGCTCCAGGCAATGCCAGATCCTTAACCCACTGAGTGAGGCAGGGATCAAACCTGAGTCCTCTTATATACTAGTAGTGTTCTTCTTTTTTTTTTTTCTTTTTGCCATTTCTTGGGCCGCTCCCGTGGCATATGGAGGTTCCCAGGCTAGGGGTTGAATCGGAGCTGTAGCCACCAGCCTATGCCAGAGCCACAGCAACTCGGGATCCGAGCCGAGTCTGCAACCTACACCACAGCTCATGGCAATGCCGGATCCTTAACCCACTGAGCAAGGCCAGAGATCGAACCTGCAACCTCATGGTTCCTAGTCGGATTCGTTAATCACTGAGCCACGATGGGAACTCCTACTAGTAGTGTTCTTAACCTGCTAAGCCTTGACAGGAATTCCTTTTATCTATGTTTTTTTAGGCAGCTAAGAGGGAGGTCAAAGTTTCTTCTTGAGTGTTCTGTTTCTTAAAAATAGTCAAGCTAATAATCATTAATCCTCATGCCAAAGAGACATATTTTGGGGTAGCAAATTTTGCTCCCCTACAAGACATACCATTTTTTTTCCCCGCCTGTGGCATATAGAAGTTCCCAGGCTAGGGGCTGAATTGTAGCTCCAGCTGCCAGCCTACGCCACAGCCATAGCAACACCAGGTCCCAGCTTTATCTGCAACCTATACCACAGTTCATGGCAACACCAGATCCTTAACCCACTGAGCAAGGCCAGGGATCGAACCCGCATTCTCATGGGTACTAGTCAGGTCCTTAACCCACTGAGCCACATCGGGAACTCCTTCCTGTTAATATGGTATTGTTTTACCTGTACAAGGGGATCTCACAGAAAAGGAAGTAAGCACTGGAAGAAGTGGTTAAGCCTGAGAGCTTATATATAATTTTACAAAGTGTAGAGAGGTGTCAGGACAAAGGAAACGAGGTTGGGTTTCTAGAGGCAGTATACTGGGGGACGTGAGAGAAGATCAGGGTTATTTCAGTTCGGTTTCTTCATGCAAATTCAAGTCGACGCTACTGCCAGGATTGGGGGTGGGGCAAACACCTTCACAAAGGGAAATTTATGCCTGACTATTAGGCAGAAAGGGGGAGGATGAAAAGCTTTCTCTGCATCTGCTGTTTCTTGATTGCCTTCAGCTCAAAATAATCCTTCTGCCGAAGTGGCATCTTTCGCGATGGTATATCCTGATCCCCTCCTGCAGCTGAGTAAACCGAAGTGTGGAAAGCAACTTGCCTAAAGTCACAGAGCACAAACTTGATCGGGAAGGTGGGGCAGCAGACAGAGCTTCAAGTGCAAGGCGATGCGGTCAGGGTCATTGC
Source organism: Phacochoerus africanus (assembly GCF_016906955.1). Taxonomy (NCBI): domain Eukaryota; kingdom Metazoa; phylum Chordata; class Mammalia; order Artiodactyla; family Suidae; genus Phacochoerus; species Phacochoerus africanus. The sequence continues at coordinate 25,739,213 of NC_062548.1, forward strand.
CAGGGAGGGGGAGATCTCCCCCCTACCTTTCGTGAGTTCTTGTGGCTGGACTCCTAAGGAAATGAACACAAGACAGAATAGCAGGAAAAAAAGAAATATATTTTAAAGCGTGTGCATAGACGGCTCATAGAAATGGGACCTCAGACGCAGTCAAAGTGATGGGGACAGAGCAGCCACAGATTGTAGATGTCCTGATAGAGGACCATATTTAAAGAGGGAAACAGGGGGCATTGGGAGATTCCTGTAAATTAATAAATTGCTCAAGAAAACCATCAGCACAAGGCAGGCTCGCTTCATGAGTGGAGCCGAGAGAATTGCCTCAGGTCGTTGGGTGGGGGATGGGATTACACCTGCATTCATATTCAGAGTTTGAGGACCTTCCTTCTGCAGATTTGAATACACATCTTATCTTATACCAAGGAGGAGCTAGTACTCCCGAGAGGAAGAGGAAGGCTTTTCCCATCCCCACTCCCCTCGGATGATAAAATCGTAGCCCACCGGATCCTGGAGGCAGAGCCCTCTTGTTTGCCTGCTTCCATCTCTCACCATTGTTCTATCCTAATAAATCTGTTTCTTGCCTATCACTTTGTCTCTCACTGAATTCCTTCTGAGCAGAGCCATAAAGAACCAGAACCTCACTAAGTCCAGACAGTGGGTGAGTGAAAACGTGGGTTCAAGTCCCCATCTGGGTTTTGGCTACGTTCGGGCCATTAATATTGTCAGTTTCAAAAGCAGGCAGCTTTTGTACATTTTAAACAAAGAAACGCCATCAATGTCCAAGGAATTGACAGGACAAAGAAAATTAGGCCTTGGTATTTGTCTAGGAGTTCCCTTTGTGGCTCAGTGGTTAATGAATCCGACTGGGAACCATGAGGTTGCGGTTCGATCCCTAGCCTTGCTCAGTGGGTTAAGGATCCAGTGTTGCCGTGAGCTGTGGTGTAGGTCGCAGACGTGGCTCAGATCCCGAGTGGCTGTGGCTCTGGCGTAGGCCGGTGGCTACAGCTCCAATTAGACCCTTAGCCTGGGAAACTTCCATATGCGGTGGGGGCAGACCAAGAAATGGCAAAAAGACAAAAAAAAAAAATCTAAACAGAGCTTGGGCTTAGGGTAGTAAGGTAAAGAATTAGCAAGCTATTTTAATACAGTTTTCTTACCCCCAATGTCCCATTTCTGATGATAAGGGTGCCCTTCTACCTCCAGACACTTTTAGGTTTATTTCCTGCTTCCAGAGAGACACAGAGAAGGGTCAAAGTGTCTCTCTTAACACCAGCTGTTTCTTTTTTCTTTTTTTAGGGCCACGCCTGCAGCATATGGAGGTTCCCAGGCTAGGGGTCTAATCAGAGCTACAGCTGCTGGCCTACACCACAGCCACAGCCATGTAGGATCCAAGCCATGTCTGTGAACACGCCACAGCTCACAGCAACACCAAATCCTTAACCCACTGAGCGAGGCCAGGGATTGAACCTATGCCCTCACGGAGACTAGTCAGGTTTGTTACTGCTAAGCCACAGCGAGAGTTCCCAGGCTGGGCAACATAGTGCAGGCTGTTAGGAGGGCAGCCTGGAAACTCTTGGGCAGGAGCTGATGCTGCTGTCCACAGGCAGAATTTCTTCTTCTTCTTTTTTTTTTTTGCCTCTTCTAGGGCCGCTCCCATGACATGTGGAGATTCCCAGGCTAGGGGTCGAATCCAAGCTGTAGCCTCTGGCCTACACCAGAGCCACAGTAACACGGGATCCGAGCTGCATCTGCAACCTACACCACAGCTCACGGCAACGCTTGATCCTTAACCCACTGAGCAAGGCAACTGAGCGGGTTCAACCATGACGTTGAACCCGCAACCTCATGGTTCCTAGTCGGATTCGTCAACCACTGAGCCACGACAGGAACTCCCAACATGAGTGTTGTTTATCAACCAATATTTCCTCTTCTCTTTTCTCTGGGCATGCGGTAGGTTTTTACTGTGCTGTCCCCTTTAAATTCAGTATAGCCACGTGACTTGTTCTGATCAATGAATTATGAACAGAATGATATGTATCATTTCCAGGGAGAAATGTTTAAGAGCCACTTTATCACCTCCTTCTTTTCTCCTTGTCATTTTGACCAGTGATGTCCTGATGGTGGACCCCTCTACCAGCTTGTGTGTTCTGGAATTGGCAACATAAGCAAAACCCTAGGTGACCCTGTGGTTTTTGTTGTTGTTGCTGTTGCTGTTGTTTTTAGGGGCTCACCTGCTGTATATGGAGGTTCCCAGGCTAGGAGTCGAATCAGATCTATAGCCCCTGGCCTATGCCACAGCCACAGCAACGTGGGATCTGAGCCAAGTCAGCAAGTCTGTTATCTACACCACAGCTCATGGCAACAATGGATCCTTAACCCACTGAGCGAGGCCAGAGATCGAACCTGCGTCCTCATGGATACTAGTCAGATTTGTTTCCGCTGAGCCATGATGGGAACTCCTATAGTGTGCATTTTAAACTGCTGATATTTGGGGTTATTTATTTCCACCATATAACTCAATTTACCCTGATTATCTCCCTTTATAGATGAGGAAACCGAGGCACAGAGAGCTGAAGTAACTTGTCCAAAGTCACACCACTAAAAAATGGTGGAGCCTGGATTCAAACTCAATCATCTATTAGTCCTTGCTGTCTAGAACCCTACTGCATCTCAAACTGCCATCTTTTCTAAGGTTTAGTTCTTCAGCTTTCCATTGGGATCAACTTTCACCTCCACCCCCACAATCCAAACATTTGGCAATATCTGGAGACATTTTTGGTTGTTACAACCTGGGGCGAGGGGAGGGCAATTGTGCTGCTGGCATCCAGTGGGTAGAAGCCAGGGGTGCCGCTAAACATCCTACTATGCGCGGGACAGGCCGGGCAACAGTCATCGGCCCCGGATGTCAATCACACCACTGTTGAGAAGCTCTGACTTAACACGGAATTCCTGTTGCTTCTGTTAACCGCAGTTGGCTTCTTTTGCTTGCAAGTGGAGACCTGGTTGGGTTGTTGGGAGTTAGTTAATTAATTAATTGAGCACAGCGGAGTGTCAATGCCGGTCTGGTCTTAGTTGACATTTGCCTGACTGATCTGGAGGAGTGAGTGCTGAGAGCGCCACATGCGCCCATGACACTTCGCTGTGCCAGGTAGTGAAATGCCAAGCCGCTGGCGCTACGTCACAGGGAGATCTCACCAGGCTGTGTGAGTGGGCAGGGGAGCTGCCAAGGACGCGTTTCAGTGTGGGCAAGTGCAAGGTGCTGGGTTTGGCAGAAAATAATCCAAGCTATACTTAGAGGCTGGAAGAGGATGCAACAGGATGGGAGAAACTGAATCAAAGTGGAGAGGATTCCAGAGAGTGATTCCCAAGGCTGATTCTAAGACTCACCTGAGCTCCAGGTAACGATGCTGATGCCTTGAAAGTACTTGATCAGAGGTCTGGGCACTACTATTGGATCTACTTTTTATTTTCTGCAGAAATATAGACCCAGTTTCCCCAGATTTCTGCTTTTCGGGGGAAGACAAAAAATCTGGCTTTTATATAAGTTCCCATTTTCCCTTTATTGTTACTTGGTAACTTTAAATTTTGATAGGATGTCAAGTGTATAGAAAAAATTACAAGAATGAAAAAAAGAGGAGTTCTTATCAGGACTCAGTGGAAATGAATCTACCACCCATGAAGTCGCAAGTTCGATCCCTGGCCTTGCTCAGTGGGTTAAGGATCCGGTATTGCCCTGAGCTGTGGCGTACTTTGCATACTTGGCTCAGATCTGGTGTGGCTGTGGCTGTGGCTGTGCCTGTGGCAGACAGCTTTAGCTCTGATTAGATCCCTAGCCCGAGAATCTCCATATGATGTGGGTGTGGCCCTAAAAAAGACAAAAAAAAAGAATGAAAAAAGAAAAAACACATTATAAATCAACTTTAAGTCAATTTTAAAAAAAGGAAAGAAAAAAACAGCTTCTTTTATCCAGATTCACCAGTTGCTATCATCTTGCCCCATTTGCTTTATCACTTTAAATCCCAAATTTTTATTTATTTATTTATTTAATTTAATTTATTATTATTATTATTTTTTTTTTGCTATTTAGGGACTCATGGGCAGCATATGGAGGTTCCCAGGCTAGGGGTCTAATTGGAGCTATAGCCTCAGCAACGCCAGGTCCAAGCCGCATCTGCAACCTACACTACAGCTCACAGCGACACGGAATCCTTAACCACTGAGTGAGGCCAGGGATCTACCTACCTTACAACTTCATGGTTCCCAGTCGGATTCGTTTCCTCTGAACCACGATGGGAACTCCTATTTTAAAATTTTTTTCATTAAAAAAAAATTTGGCTGCCTTTTGGCACATGGAGCTCCCTGGGCCAGGGATCAGATTTTTTTTTTTATCCTGTCTTTTTAGAGCCGCCCCCACAGCATGTGGAGGTTCCCAGGCTAGGGGTCCAATCCGAGCTGTAGCTGCCGGCCTACACCACAGCCACAGCCATAGCCATGCAGGATCCTGAGCCTCGTCTGCAACCTACACCACAGCTCATGGCAACGCCGGATCCTTAACCCACTGAGCTGGGGATCAAACCTGTGTCCTCATGGATGCTAGCTGGGTTCGTTTACTGCTGAGCCACGACAGGAACTCCCAAGGATCAGATTTGAGCTGCAGTTACCACAATGCTGGATCCTTAACTCACTGTGCTTGTCTGGGGATCAAACCTGCGTCCGGTGCTCCAGAGATGCTACCCATTACACCGCGCCCCAGCAGGAACTCCCCCAATTTTTAATTTTTTTGGCCAGGCCCATGGCATACAGAAGTTCCAGGCCAGAGATCCAATCGGTGCCACAGCTGCAACCCCAGCCACTGCAATGACAATGCCAGATAAACCACTGCACCATCAGGGAACTTCCAAGTCCCCCCCCCCCCCCGCTTTTTTTAGTGGCCGCACCCATGGCATGTGGAAGTTTCTGGGCCAGTAATCAAACCTGTTTTATTTTTATTTTATTTTTGTCTTTTTGCCATTTCTTAGGCTGCTCCCACAGCACATGGATGTTCCCAGGCTAGGGGTCCAATAGGAGCTGTAGCCGCCGGCCTACCTACGCCACAGGTGCAGCAACGCGGGATCCGAGCTGCGTCTGCAACCTACACCATAGCTCATGGCAACACCAGATCCTTAACCCAATGAGCAAGGGCAGGGATCGAACCCGCAACCTCATGGTTCCCAGTCAGATTCGTTAACCACTGAGCCACGACGGGAACTCCCAAGCTTTCCCTTTTTTTGCAAGGAGCAGGCAGCCAGCCTTCAGCTTAGAATAGGCAGTAGCTAGAATAGAGTATGATCTTTTTTTTTTTTTTTTACTGTATTTATTTTCCCAGCTATCGGTTGCTTATGGCAAGAAATCCCAGTGTTCTTTTTACAGTGGTGGTATAAAATTCACTTTCAAGGTATCTTTATTTTTGGAAAAAGCAAATCAGTTTAAAGAGAAACGTAAGGAGTTCCCGTCGTGGTTCAGCGGAAACGAATCCAACGAGGAATCATGAGGTTTTTTGGGTTCGATCCCTGGCCTCGTTCAGTGGGTTAAGGATCCAGTATTGCCTTGAGTTGTGGTGTAGGTTGCAGACATGGATCAGATCCCGCATTGCTGTGGCTGTGGCATAGGTTGGCACCTACAGCTCCAATTCCACCCCTAGCCTGGGAACCTCCATGTGCCGCGGGTGCAGCTCTAAAAAGACAAGAGACAAAAATTAAATAAAATAAGATAAAATAAATAAAGAGAAACATTAAATGAATAATGGTCGAGGTGGTACGTGGATGTGAGACACTTCAGAAGAGCTGAACTCAAATGACTGAGGTTTGGGAAATGCCGGCAGAGGGAGGAGATCCGTCACGTTAGGAAGCAGACACTTGGCTCTAAATGCTGGGTCTGTCCTTCGGCACCTAAGACTCTTGAGCCTCTATGTCATCACCTGCCAAAATGTGGATGGTAATTCCTGCTGCACATGGGATTGTTTTAAGGATTCCATGAGATGATTGAATGTGCATGTGTAACTTGCATGCCTTGATGCTCAAGTGTCAAACAACATAAATTGTTACAAGTCTGTGCTTTACAATAAAAATTCAGTGTGGGTGTGAGTGTGGGCAAGTGACTGGCTTGCCACGACTTAGAGCTGTAGTGAGGATGAAGTCCAGACAATTGCATCCCCCCCCCTTTTTTTTTTTGCTTTTTAGGGCTGAACCCATGGCATATGGAAGTTCCCTGGCTAGGGGTCCAATCAGAGCTGCAGCTGCTGGCTTATGCCACAGCCACAGCACCTCGGGATCTGAGTCACATTTTCGACCTACATCACAGCTCATGGCAACCCCAGATCCTTAACCCACAGAGCAAAAGCCAGGGATTGAACCTGCATCCTCATGGATACTACTTGGATTCGTTTACACTGCATCACGACGGGAACTCCTCACATACCCTCTCTTGCCTCAATTTGCTCCTTGGAAAAATGGGTATATTACTGGGACCATTAAATGATGCCACGTGTAGTTTCCTAAAACACAACCTGGTGCCAGGTCAGTGTGAGCTCCTATGACCCTAACTCTGCCCCCTTGAGTGTCTGGAGCCCCACGTGGGATGCTCTCTGGAAGTGTAAGGGGCTGGTGTGTGCCACAAGCACTGCAGGAGTCACTGTGGGCAGAGGTGACATTGATCACTCATGCTTTCTGAAAATATCCAAATGCCCTGCCACCTCCTTCCCACCCACCCCCACTCCACATCCCTCAGAGCTGGTGCAAAGTACACCCCTCCTCCCAATAAAGAATAGTTTGTGGAGTTGCCGTGGTGGCACAATGGAAATGAATCTGACTAGTATCCCTAAGGATGCATGGGTCAGGGATACTGTATGGCCATGAGCTGTGGTGGAAATTCACAGATGCAACTTGGATATCAGGTTGCTATGGCTGTGGTGTAGGCCGGTAGCTAAAGCTCTGATTCCACCCCTGGCTTGGGAACCTCCATATGCCTCAAGGGCTCCCCCGCCAAAAAAAAAAAAAAAAAATTGCATTTGGTCTCTATCTTCCTGCAATCATCCTTGCTGTGGATTGAATGAGCCCAACACATCAAAATTCAGGTCTTGAAGCCCTAACCCTTAATGTGACCATAATTGAGCCCTGGTAATTAGGGTTTGGAAGGTAATCAAGGTTAGACGAGGAGATCATGAGGGGAGGGCCCTTGTGATGGAGTAAGTGGCTCTGCCCTGCGAGGACACAGTGAGATGGTGGCAGTCTGCCGGGCAGAAAGAGAGCCCTCACCAAGACCCAAATCTGTTAGCACCCTGACCTTGGACTTTCCAGCCTCTACAGCTGTGAGAAACAAACCTCTGTTGTTTTAGCCACGTCGATCTATCACCTCTGTGATGGCAGCTCTAATTCAGATGATGCTCATTCTACTTAGCATTCATTACCAAGTTAAAAAAAAAAAAAAACAAAAAACAAAACCTATTGATTATTTGCAATGTGCTAATCATTTTATTTCATTTTATTTTATTTTATTTTTTCTTTTTTGCCTTTTCTTGGGCTGCTCCCATGGCATATGGAGGTTCCCAGGCTAGGGGTTGAATCGGAGCTGTAGCCACCAGCCTACGCCAGAGCCACAGCAACACCAGATCTGAGCCGTGTCTGCACAGCTCACGGCAATGCCGGATCCTTAACCCACTGAGCAAGGGCAGGGATCGAACCCGCAACCTCATGGTTCCTAGTTGGATTCGTTAACCACTGAGCCATGATGGCAACTCCGCTAATCATTTTATTTAAGCGTCACAACTCCGCAATGAAGAGTTCTGGACCATGTTTCATTTTACAGATGAGGAGACTGAGGCTTGAAGGTCAAGGGGACTTGCCCAAGGTCCTGGAGCTCCTGGGTGCCAGAGCCAGATTCTGGAACACAGGTTTATCCCTGGTCGTTTCCAAGGATTCAGGTGAGGGGCCCAAAGACTCTGGTGTTGGTGGGAGCACCTTGCTGGCTTTAAGAGGTAAAAGAGGATCCTTCCCAGGGGCTGGGGTGTGGATGACGAGCAAAGCTCGGCTTCCGGCACAGACGTGAGTCATTTTGAGGGCAGGGCAGTGAGGTTGTGCAGGAAGTACCAGGAAGAAACAAAGCACCCCGGCTCGGTTGGTTACGACAAGGCAAAACCTTTAATACATGAGTGCTTATTACATTAGCTGCTTTGGGGCTCTGACATCTTTGATTTCTGGTCATGGTTTTCTAACACAGAAAGGTGAATGCCTCCCCCCAGGGCCACCCAGGCAGTGGGTGTCCTGAGGATTTGGATGGATGGACAATGGGGGGGCCACGACGCACACACCTGGGGATTCCGAGACCCAACCCCAGCCACCACCTGCGACTTTGCGTCAAGTCCTCTTCGACGGAGGGAAGAATGTGGAGGTCCTTCCAGTAAAGAAGGAAGAAAGGAGAACATCTGGCACAGATCCACAGAGAGAGAAACGACATGGGGGGGGGGATTGGCTTGAAAAGGTGGGCAGGGGCGGAGGGGCGGGACCTGGGGGTTGGGCGCGAGGCAAAGTAGGGGAGAGGGGGCCGAGTCCATTTGGTTTCATTCTTTGTAAAAAGTAATACCATCACGAGGACCATGCCATGCAACCTCAGAGCTGCCTCTGCCCACGTCCCCTGGGGCTGAGCCGGGGTGGAGGGCAGAGGGCAGAGGTCAGTTCAGACGGGCGTGGTGCGCCTGTTGGCCGGATTATTATGCAATGACTCTTTGAACTCTTTGGGTGTGGAATTGTGGAACTGTAGAAAAGCATGGTCCCGGTCGGAGTTGAGGAGGGTCCCCATGGTGATCTTGGAGGGGTCCCGGGAGAGGGTGAACATTGAGATGTCGGTGGAAGGGATGGTGTGGAAGCCTTTGCTGATGGGGGACAGGTCTCGGGATCTGGGCTCCGTGGAGCGGGAACTTGACCGCCTCCGGAATCGATACCTGTAGGGTGGAAGGCGCGCGAAGGTGGATTTCTTCAGGAGCTCCGAGTGGGATTTGGCACGTAACTGCTGATGTTTTTCTATATAGATGTGCACGGCAACCACGCCCACAATTTCCGCAATGATAAAAGAGAAGGCTCCGAAATAAAAGGACCAGCCATAGGAGTAGCTCTTTTTGGAGTCACGCTGCCCGGGGTCTCCAGCATTGGCTGAGATATAAACTATGATGCCGATGATGTTGCTTAACCCTATGGAGAAGGGGAAAAAAATACATCTTGTATAAATGGAGGTAACGGTCACTTTTAGGGCTTGGAATATTTATTTTTAAAAAATGTGGAGGTGACAGGGAGAGAGGAGGATGGATTTATGTCTAGGACATCCAGCTGCGGAGCTCTGCCTGCAGGGTCTGTCTCTTGGGAAATGAAGAATTCTGCCACTACATCCTAGGGGAGGAGGGCGTTCAGCTAGAGAACAGAACTCACTCCTACAGCAAGTGCAGTAGAACTCAGAATGCCTGTGTGTTCCTTTAGAAGCAATTCAGCCCATCGACACTTCATCTTCAGCACTAAGTCATGAGGGAGGTAAAACGAACAAGCCTTTGAGTTTCTTAGCGTTAGGAGGAGAAACTGACATGTAAATGCAATTACAGCAAAGTGCAAAAAAGCCTGTGCCAGACACACATGTAAAATGGTTCAGGAGCAAAGAGAGAGAGAATGACTGAGCCACCTCGTTCCGAAGACAAGGTGACATTTGAGCTGGGTCTGAACATTGAATAGAGGAGATGAAAGGAGGTTGACTAGGGAATTGAGAATGAGTGACTAGTACGGTGATGATGGGGAAGTTCGTGGCATCTTGAGCTAAAACAAGAGGCAGCAGGGTAAGTTCCTGCCGTGGCGCAGGGGGTTAAGAATCTGACTGCAGCCGCTCAGATCTCTGTAGAGGCAGGGGTTCAGTCCCCTGTGCAGTGGGTTAAAGAATCCCATGTTGTGGTCTGGAAACTTCCATACGCCGCAGATGCAGCTGCAAAATTAAAGTAAATAAGTACATCAGAAAGAGGCAGCAAAGAGAACAGGCTTAGAGAAGAGGATGTTTGTGGATACATTGAATTGGAAATGCTTATTGTCTAAATGTAGCATCCCAGTGGCATATGTGGGTCTGGGGCTATACTTGGGGAATTAATGAGCCCATGGGGAAGGTACAACAGCTAACCCTGTCCTTTTATCTGCACAGAATACGATAATGCTTTTGATGATTATTAATTTTTGCCTGAGCCCATGGCAGTTGGAAGTTCCAGGGCCAGAGATCGAACCCAAGCCACAGCAGAGACAACGCTGGATCCTGAATCTGCCGAGCCACTAGGGGACTCCCAACGTTTTCGATTAGATGTTGTTTGATAGGGTTGGGGATGAAAATGCTGTAAAATTGGGTTGTGATGATCGTGGTACAACGGTAAATGTAATAAAATAAATTGAGTTAAAAAAATGAAAAGCCACACACATACACACACACAAAGATGTTGGAGCTTCGGGAATTGGGGAACATGAAGCTGTTGTCCCCAAAATCAAGGACTGCTGACTTGGTGTCCCCAAGTGTCCATGGAATAGCCCTGGAAATCTTGGAGAGAAATTGATTCTTTAGTGAGTAGTAAGAAGACACAATAGAACCCGAGGGCCTGGGTTCTCTCACATTTTTGCTCCAACGGTGGAATGTCTCTGTTTTCTTTTTCTTTAAAGGCCTCAACTGGCCCTTGATATCAATAATGACTCGTGGAGGTTGGTACATCTGCTGGCATCTCCTTGTCTTCAAATTCAGGCCACCTGTAGGGTGGTTCTTTGTGTGTGTGTGTGTATTTGCCATTTCTTGGGCCGCTTCCATGGCATATGGAGGGTCCCAGGCTAGGGGTCTAATCGGAGCTGCAGCCACGGGCCTACACCAGAGCCACAGCAACATGGGATCCGAGCCACGTCTGCAACCTACACCACAGCTCACGGTAACACTGGAACCTCAACCCACTGAGCAAGGCCAGGGATCGAACCCGCAACCTCATGGTTCCTAGTCGGATTCGTTAACCACGGTGCCACGACGGGAACTCCTGTAGGGTGGTTCTAAATGGAGGCTGCCCCTCATTACAGGTCATAGCACCAGTTGGTAAATAACTTCCAATGGCCTCCTAAGTATTCTCTTCATTCCTTCAATGCCCTGTACTCTTCTTGTGGATCCCCAAGGCCTTCCCCTAGCCCAGCAACCAAAGGGTTAAAGCTTCATCTCTAGCAAGGGCCACCCCACTCTACTTTAATTTTATGGCTGTGCCCCTGGCATATGGAAGTTCCCAGGCCAGGGATGGAAAATCTGAGCCATGGCTGTGACCTGGGCCACAGCTGCAGCAGTGCTGGATCTTTTAACCCACTGCACCACAGTGGGAGCTCCCCAGTGTTACCCAGATTGGCTGGTGCACAGGTATTAAGGGGAATTTGTATTTTGAATATACTCTCTGGCCATAGTCCATCACGGATTTGCCCCTAGAGGGCAGGGCCAGGGTCTGCTTCTTCCCTGTCTCCTCTGGGCATCACCCAGCCCAGGCATTCAGCAGGTAGGCAGTGAGTTCTAATCCCTGAACTCTTTCTTAATATGGGAGTTGACACAGCCAGCCCTGTGTCAGGTGGCAGGAAACCACAGGATGAAAAATGGCTCCTCTTTCTGGAGCGTCAATTTGGCTTGAAGATGAGTAGAGAAGACACATTCTTTTATATTAAAATGAACAGGGATATAATAAGGAGGAGAGAGCAGAATTCACATGAATTTTTAAGTATAAATGGGAGAGAGACTTCAAAGACATTTTGGCTCAAAGAAGGCGGCTTCTAGTGATGCCCCCTGACTCCCCAGGGCCATGTTTTTGCTCTCCTCTGCCCTCAGGGAAATTTTGGAGGCAAAGTTTGAGAAGCCCCCAAAGGAAGTCTTGCTGGGAAAAAAAATGAAAGAAGCTCAAAGAAAGAAGCTCAGATGTCAGACCAGCTTAAAGAGGCAAAAAGTCAAGCGAGTTGCTGTGTATTTCTAGGGCGTGGCTTATCTACCAGGCACTGGGCAAAGACTTTATAGGCATGAGTCTCAATTAATCATTGCAACAGGCCCACTTTAAAAAAATAAATAAATTCAGAGTTCCCATCGTGGCTCAGTGGTTAAGGAATCCAACTAGGAACCATGAGGTTGCGGGTTTGATCCCTGGCCTTGCTCAGTGGGTTAAGGATCCAGTGTTGCCGTGAGCTGTGGTGTAGGTTGCAGACACAGCTCGGATCCCGCGTTGCTGTGGCTGTGGTGTAGGCCGGTGGCTACAGCTCCAATTCAACCCCTAGCCTGGGACCCTCCATGTGCCGTAGGAGCGGCCCTAGAAAAGGCAAAAGACCAAAAAAAAAAAAAAAATTCCTCTCTTTTACAGGGGCAGAAACTGGGCCACAGAGAAGAGAAGTAACTTCCCGAGTCAACACAGCTGGGAAAAGGTGAGGGTAGAATTTGAACCTGGGACTGCCTCTTAGCCACAGGTGGATTTGAGTTCCAGTCACTACATTTAGGAAGAATAGGATGTAAGTGGGTGCTTTCTCCCAACCCCAAGACTGTGAGCTCCCTGAGGGCAGACAGGCTAGTTTTGTTCACAGATATGGCTTCAGCTCCTTACCCAGAGCCTGACCCAAAGCCAGAGCACAATGTATATTTTTGAGGTAAGTGGGCACAAGAATTAAGGGGTACAATGTATATAGGAGCAGCTACTATGTATCCAGCAGTGATGGGCATGCTGGATGCAGTTCTAGACACTTCCATATACCTGCTCCGTTCCTCCTCTGAACAGCCTTAAGAGGTAGAACCATTATTGTCTTCAGTTTTCTGATGAGAAAGTGAAGGGCAGAGTAGTTAAGAGACTTGCTGAGGTTACCCAGCTGGGAAGTGACAGAGCCACGCTTTGCACCAGGGCAGCCTGGCTTCAGAGCCCATGGTCTGGAGCCTCATGCCCAGTGCCTCGTACATAGTAGGTGCTTAATAAAGGGTTGTTGATTGCCTGCCTGACACCCCAGAACCTTAGAATAGCTGAGCAAGCAAAGAGCCTTAGACAATGCTGACTCCTCCCAAACCTTCATTTTGTAGGTAGAAAAACAGGCTTTTTGGGGTCCTCGGAAGATCCGTGGTGGGGTGATATCTAGGATTAGACCCCCTCCCAGCTTCTGGCTTCCCTTCAGGGCTTTGCTACTGTCTCTTGTGTTTTTTCTGTTCCCTTGTGTCTAATCCACCTGCCGTCTCTCACAAAACCCCTTTCTCAAGGAAAGTGGCTGGTGACACACTCTCCCCTAACAATCCCCTTGGCAGACAAATAAATGATCTTCTCCTGTTTAGGAAACTCTCATGTCAGCCCAACACAGCATCCTCTGGGTCCATCAGAGCCCAGGAGGTCTGGATAGCCCACCGGCCCCTAAAGAGTGGCTCAAAGCTACACAAATCTCTGGGGTTGCCAGCTGTTACCCTCTGTCCACCGTGTCACCTTTCAGCTGATCTTATTCTCTTGACAAGGTGCCTGACTCGGTTCCCAGAGACTCAGAGCTGGGATGCTGTCCACCTTCTCCATTTCAAATAAGGGAAAGCAAGGAGTTTCCATCATGGTGCAGCAGAAATGAATCCCACTAGTATCCCTGAGGATGCAGGTTTGATTCCTGGCCTCGCTCGGTGGCTTAAAGATCCGGCATTGCCCTGAGCTGTGGTGTAGGTCACAGATGCGGCTGGGATCCTGTCTTGCTATGGCTGTGGTGTAGGCCAGCAGCTGCAGCTCTGATTTGGCTCCTAGCCTGGGAACTTCCATGTGCTGCAGGTGCAGCCGTAAAAAGAAAAAAAAAAAAAAATCCAACCAACGAAACCAAACAAACAAAAAACAAAGAAGGGAAAGCCGTAGGGAAGAAACCCGAGCAAGGTCTTAGAGGGACCGGGGTGCTGGGCTTCCAGCTTTGGAGGTATACGGTGTTGCTTTTCCAATGCTAGAAAATAATACTGTGCATTTTATGTTCAACCTCCTTCTAGAGACCCTATGACAGAAATAATACTGTTATTTCCCATTTTACAGTCAAGGAAACCAAGTTGTAGGGAGTTGGTAACATTCCCACGGCCCCAGGGTAGAGGCAGAATTCAAATCTAGGAGGGTAAGCATCTCTTACGCACCATTTTTTTTTTAATTAAAAAAAATATTTTTTTTGTCTTTTTGCCATTTTCTGGGGCCGCTCCTGTGGCATATGAAGGTTCCCAGGCTAGGGGTTGAATTGGAGCTGTAGCCACCAGCCTATACCACAGCCACAGCAGCTCTGGATCCGAGCCGTGTCTGTGACCTACACCACAGCTCAGGGCAACACCAGATCCTTCACCCACTGAGCAAGGCCAGGGATCGAACCCGCAACCTCGTGGTTCCTAATCAGATTCGTTAACTACTGAGCCATGACGGAAACTCCTTATCCACCATTTAATATGCTTTCCCACTGTTTCCACCCCAGGAAATACTGTTATTAGTCAAAGGTGGGAAGTCGTACCAAAGAACCAAGATCCCCTCTCTCTCACTCTCACCTCGTTCTTTGTGTCTCTAAAGCATTTTGTCCAGGTAGCATTGATGGAGGGGTGGGGTGCAAAGAGGGGGTAAAGAGGCAGGAGTGGAAACTCAGAGGAAAGAGGGGAAGCCGTGGAAGGAGGAGGAAGGATGGAGATGAAGGGAGAAGAGAGAAGGCAGAACTAGGACCCCATCTGGAGCCCATCACTCATCCTCCTTGCCGCCCTCGGTCACCTTCGAGCGACAAGGCTGTTACTGATGATAAGGTCGTCCCTGAGAACATCTGGGGCTGCTGGCTCTTACCTTGTTCCCAGAGATGCTGGGAGCAGTAGGAGGATTTGAGCCCTTGAAGAGCTGTGAACAAGAGTTAACCAGCAAACTCAGGTCTCCAAGGGCCAGAGAGCATGCGTGACTGTGTCCAAGTGAACAGAAAGTAGGACCCCTTTATTTATTTTTATTTTTATTTTATTTTTGGGTCTTTCTAGGGCCACACCCATGGCATATGGAAGTTTCCAGGCAAGGGGTTGAATCAGAACTGCATCTGCTGGCCTACACCACAGCCACAGCCACACCAGATCCGAGGTGAACTGTGACCTACACCACAGCTCACGGCAACGCCGAATCCCTAACCCACTGAGTGAGGCCAGGGATCGAACTTGCATCCTCATGAATACTAGTCGGGTTCATTATCACTAAGCCACATTGGAATTCCTGGACCCCTTTAAAATGCACTGAACCCGTCTCTCAGGTCACATGATGGATGTCATATATGCCCCGTGCCCCCATGTGTAGGTATATACATGCCACTCTTTGGTTTTTTGTTGTTGTTGTTGTTTTTGTCTTTTTGCTATTTCTTGGGCTACTCCCGTGGCATATGGAGGTTCCCAGGCTAGGGTCGAATCAGAGCTGCAGCCGCTGGCCTACACTACAGCCACAGCAACACAGAATCCGAGCCAGGCACAGCTCACGGCAATGCCGGATCCTTAACCCACTGAGTGAGGCCAGGGATCGAACCCGCAACCTCATGGTTCCTAGTCGGATTCGTTAACCACTGAGCCACGATGGGAACTCCTACATGCCACTCTTATTAATCATTCTCTCTCCCACTCTCTGAGCTGAGCTAGGTACCCCTAGCTACACTCATGTTCCCTCCATGCACCCTCAGCTAGAGTGTCAGAATCTTTGGTTCTAATGAAAGTCTTTGGTTCTCATTCTTTTTTTTTTTTTCTTTTTGTCTTTTTGCTATTTCTTTGGGCCGCTCCCACGGCATATGGAGGTTCCCAGGCTAGGGGTCGAATCGGAGCTGTAGCCGCCGGCCTATGCCAGAGCCACAGCAATGCGGGATCCGAGCCACGTCTGCAACCTACACCACAGCTCACGGCAACGCCGAATGGTTAACCCACTGAGCAAGGGCAGGGACCGAACCCGCAACCTCATGGTTCCTAGTCGGATTCGTTAACCACTGCGCCACGACGGGAACTCCTGGTTCTCATTCTTAACACACAATTTGAACATGTCCTTGCTCCTTCCCTGGAGGGGACCCTGAATCATATTGCTTTGTCCCCGTGGTCCCGGCTCAGGTGTGGTACCTGTGAAGCTCTCAGATGCTCACCTGCAGAGACAAAAAAGATGCCCGCGCTGAGGATGACGTTGTGTCTGCTGCGGTGAAACTCGCTGGCTGCCACGCAGAGCCCGCCGAAGAAGAGCAGCGTGACACTGAGGATGGGGAAGACGCTGGAGGCCCTCACAGCCCCTGTGGAGACAAGCAGAGAGGCTCCCGCCTGCACCCAGCCAGCCCCAGGACCCACCCTCCCTGGCCTGGGGGTGCCTGGCTGGGGCACAGCATGTGAGCAGAAGGACAAACACTGCATTTAACAACAGGTGCAAGGAGTTCCTGTCGTGGCACAGTGGTTAACGAATCCGACTAGGAATCATGAGGTTGCGGGTTCGATCCCTGGCCTTGCTCAGTGGGTTAAGGATCCAGAATTGCTGTGAGCTGTAGTGTAGGTTGCAGACGCAGCTTGGATCCTGAGTGGCTGTGGTGTAGGCCGGTGTCTACAGCTCCGATTTGACCCCTAGCCTGGGAACCTCCATATGCCATGGGAGCGGCCCAAGAAAAGGCAAAAAGACAAAAAACAAAACAAACAAACAAAAAACAGGTGTGAGACCAGGGCTGTGGCTCAGGGCCCTGTTGTTGGGGTTAATGCTCTGTAGTCACCATCCTGATGTTCTTAATAATTTTATTTTTTGTTGTTGTTGTTGTTTTTGCTTTTTTTTTTCTTTTTTGGCCACTATATGGAGTTCCTGGGCCAGGGATCAGATCCACAGTTGCAACTTACGCCACAGCTGCGGCAACACTGGATCCTTAACCCATTGTGCCGGGGCTGCGGATGGAGCCTGCATCCCAGGGCTCCAGAGATGCTGCTGATCCCATTGCGTCCCAGTGGGAACGCCAATGATTTTATCTTTGAATTTGTGTTTTAGAAGTAAGTCTGATGGGTCCGAGGAGCATGCGCTGCAGGCTTAGAGCCTTGACGCCTGTGGCATCGTACCACCCACCGCCTCCCCACTCCCCCTCTCCTTGGGATGGGTCCTCAAGCTGTCCATTCTCCCAGCTCAGGCTGACCACTGCCACCCTTGGCTCCTGGCGAGGGCCTGGGCTTGGACATGGGGAGAGTCCAGTTGGGTGCAAGCACTAGGCACCTGCAAACTTATGCACTCTCCCCTTGAGCATCCACATGCTGGAGCAGATGCGACATTACATAGCACATAAAAGACATCATGAAGAGTTCCCGTCGTGGCACAGTGGTTAACAAATCCAACTAGGAACCACGAGGTTGCGGGTTTGATTCCTGGCCTTGCTCAGCGGGTGAAGGATCTGATGTGGCTGTGAGCTGTGGTGTAGGTTGCAGATGTGGCTCCGATTGGGTATTGCCCTTAGCTTAGAAATGACTGTTTCTTTCAAACTGGCCCCCTGCACCACGAGACATTGTTATGTGATTAAAGGCTCAGATGTAGAACCCACAGCCCATCTGCAGACCCTGTCGGAAGACTAAGAAGCATCAGTAGAGCTAAACATGATTTTTTTTTTTTTTTTTTAGGGCCACACTCGGGGCATATAGAAGTTTCCAGGCTAGGGGTCCAATCAGAACTACAGCTGCCAGCCTACAACACAGCCACAGCAACTTGGGATCTGAGCCACATCTGTGACCTACACCACAGCTCATGGCAACACACAGCAATGCTGGATCCTTAACCCACTGACCAAGGAACCTATGTTCTCATGGACTAGTCAGGTTGGTTATTGCTGAGCCACAATAGGAACTCTCTGAACATGATTTTACTTAAAACACTCTTCTTCCTTTTTTTTTTTTTTTTTGGCCACTCCTGTGGCATGTGGAATTCCCAGGCCAGGGACTGAATGGCAGCACAACGGTAACCAGAGCCACTGCAGTGACAACACCAGATCCTTAACCCGCTGAGCATAAAAACACTCTTTTTGTTTGTTTGTTTGTTTGTTTTAGGGCCAAATCCACGGCACGTGGAGGTTCCCAGGCTAGGGGTCCAATTGGAGCTACAGCTGCCGGCCTACGCCAGAGCCACAGCAACGTGGGATCTGAGCTGAGTCTGTGACCTACGCCACAGCTCACGGCAATGCCAGATCCTTAACCCTCTGATTGAGGCCAGGACTTGAACCTGCAACCTCATGGTTCCCAGTCAGATTCATGTCCATTGCACGATCATGGGAACTCCAAAAACACTCTTCTTCTTTTTTTTTTTTGTCTTTTTGCTGTTTCTTTGGGCCGCTCCCGAAGCATATGGAGATTCCCAGGCTAGGGGTCGAATCGGAGCTGTAGCCACCGGCCTACGCCAGAGCCACAGCAACTCGGGATCCAAGCCGCGTCTGCAACCTACACCACAGCTCACGGCAACGCTGAATGGTTAACCCACTGAGCAAGGCCAGGGACCGAACCCACAACTTCATGGTTCCTAGTCGGATTCGTTAACCACTGCGCCACGACGGGAGCTCCCAAAAACACTCTTCTTGAGCTCTGAGTTACAAGCATCATCTGAATAGTACAATTTTTTGAAGTTTTTATTTATAATAGCATTTTAAAAAATGCTCTTACATTTAACCCTGCCTAACAGTAAATTAATCAATGTCATAGAATTTTTCTTTTGAGTGAACTCGATACACACCCTTGTTGAAGGAATTCTATTTCAATTACATTCAATCCCAAATTCTCTCTGTGCCTGGATCAATGTCAGGCCAGTGGCTGCAACTGGCCTTCACCATTGCTCATCCCATGCCACGAAAAAAGAACCAGGGAGTTCCCGTCGTGGCGCAGTGGTTAATGAATCCAACTAGGAACCACGAGGTTGCGGGTTCGATCCCTGGCGTTACTCAGTGGGTTAAGGATCTGGTGTTGCCGGGAGCTGTGTAGGTTGCAGCCACGTTGCTGTGGCTCTGGTGTAGGCCTGCAGCTACAGCTCCAATGAGACCCCTAGGCTGGGAACCTCCATATGCCACGGGAGAGACCCTAGAAAAGGAAAAGACAAAAAAAAAAAAAAGAAAAAAAGAACTTGCACCTGTGGCTTCATGAGTACCTGCTGGCCTGGGGCTGTGTGAGTGTGTGTTAGCTGATTTAATTTTCATGACCCTGTCAGGTGGATGACACGGTAAACTTCACTTCTGACTATAAAGAAAGGTGAGAGACAAGAGGTAAAGCACCTTGACCCAGGCCCAACCCAGCTAGCAGGGCATCAGACAGGAATAAAAGCCTGGGTTGACCAGAATCCAGACCCCTTTGCTCTAAGCCAGCACACTGCTGCCTCTCACATGTTGCATTTGTGACAGTTCCATGTCACATCCGGGTTACTGACCTTGGGACCATCTCAGGGGAGACACTGGCTCTTCCCCAGTCGGACTAGAACTGAAGAGGGGCGAACCTTGGTTTGCTTTTAATTCTTTCAAGCTTTGCCCCTTAGGACCTTGCCCATTAGCACCTTATTCACGTTAGCACCTCACCCATTAGCACTCTGCCCATTAGCACCTCGAATCTGCCCTCTGGGAAAGTGACAACGTGTATTCAAGTTGAAGAAAATTCCATAGTCTTTTTTTTTTTTTTTTTTTTTGCTTTTTAGGGCTGCACTCACTGGCATATGGAAGTTCCCAGGCTAGGGGTCAAATAGGAGCTACACCTGCCAGCTTACACCACAGTCACAGCAATGCAGGATCTGAGACGCATCTGCAACCTACACCACAGCTCACAGCAAGGCCAAATCCTTAACCCACTGAGCGAGGCCAGGGATCAAACCCGCCTCCTCATGGATTCTAGTCGGGTTCATTACGGCTGAACCACGACAGGAACTCCGAAAATTCCTTAGATTTTCTCTTAAGCATTCAAGAACTTTTCAGTTTTGACTCACTCCCCCCCGCCACCCCTATGTCTTGTGCATTGAAATTCAAGGGACTCCGGCATCAGAGCCTCCGGTATGTCTCTGTCTAGTAGCAAAAGCTTTTCCCAAAGCTGTTTGTACACAGATCCATTTCTGGGGCTGGGTGTTGGGAAGCCTCACACTCAGAGGCAGCTGGGCACCTGCGGGGCACCCCTCCTCACCACCACCCCCCGCCCGGGGGAGACCTGCGACAGGGGAACTTACGCAGGAGATATTCAGCCGTGTCCTGTTCGTAGTCAGCATCTTCAGGGAAATGATCGATTTTCTTGCACACACCTCGGAACGCCCCTGTGGAAACAAAGGTGGCCCCTGAGCTGGGAGGACACAGAGAGCCTCTGGGGCCCAGCCTGTTCCTCAGCCCCAGGGCGAAGAGCCTTCAGGGTTGCTGTGGTTGCTCCCTCTGCCTCCACCTGCCCATCAGCATCTTTCTTAAGGCACAAAAAGGAGACGAGTAGAGGGAAAAATAATCAAAAAATAAAGACCACGGCAGAACCTTTCTGCTTCCTAGATTTTACATGATGTTGAGAGCTATTTAGACAGGCAAAGAGCTAGAACGCATAAGCATTCTTTATAAGAATCGCCTTGTCTTACATTTTTCCTTTGGGAAATTGCACAATAAATGCAATTGGGAAAACAATTAGTGAGGGAAAAAGAAAGTGGAGTATATATACACACATACACATATAAACACACATTATATGTATTATACACTAATGATATATTATATTACACATTAAGAATATATTATGGGAATTCCCGTTGTGGCTCAGTGGAAACGAATCCGACTGGGAACCCTGAGGATGTGGGTTTGATCCCTGCCCTTGCTCAGTGGGTTAAGGATCCGGCGTTGCCGTGAGCTGTGGTGTAGGTCACAGATGTGGTTTGGATCCTGTGTTGCTGTGGCTGTGGTGTAGGTCGGCAGCTGTAGCTCCAATTTGACCCCTAGCCTGGGAATTTCCATATGCCGTGGGCGCTGCCCTAAAAAAAGACAAAAGACGAAAAAAAGATTATGAGTTATACATTAATAATATTTTATATATTATATATTAATAACATATTATGTATTGTAATTTACACTAATTATATATTATACATTTATAATTTTATGCTATAATATATTAATATATATTATATTATATATATATTAATTTATATTCCCATTTTTAAAATGAGGCAACTGGGCTTAAGAATTTTGCTTGAGGGAGTTCCTATCATGGCTCAATGGTTAATGAACCCCACTAGGATCCAGAAGGATGCAGGTTCGATCCCTGGCCTCGCTCAGCGTGTTAAGGATCCGGTGCTGCTTGAGCTGTGGTGTAGGTCACAGACAAGGCTCAGGTCTGGCATTGCTGTGGCTGTGGTGTAGGCTGGCAGCTGTAGCTCTGATTCGACCCCTAGCCTGGGAATGTCCATATGCTGCAGGTGCAGCCCTAAAAAGGCAAAAGACCAAAAAAGAAAGAAAAAAGAATTTGCTCGAGCTTATAGGCCTAAGTGGTAGAGCCAGAATTCCAATCAGGGTCTGTGAACTTCTCTGTGGATTCCAGGCATGGATTCCGGAGTAAGCCACTCTCCCCGATAAATGCTCATATCTGACACAGGGTGCTCCCCTCCCCCAGGGTCACAGCTTGCCGGGTTCTGCCGTGTGCCTCACGCCTTCAGGACGCATGGGTCCATCCTGGGCAAAATGACAGTCGGCATCTTCTTTCCTTTTCTTTTCTCAACATCCGCTTAACGCATTGTGGGTGTTTCACAATGGTGCGTGTTGGTTAACTAGCCAATTAACCAATCTCGGGGGCAGCTCACGGCCCTGCCAGGTCTTGTAAATGACACACAATTTCAGAACCTCTCACAACACAGCATGAAATTATGCATTATTGTTTTTCTCCCTGCCTGTAGAGAAGGCGTGGAGGTGAGCGGCAGGGGGGGTGTCGTGGACGCGTACAAGGTTTAGATTCGCATATAGCTGGGTGTATATTTCAGAGCCGTAACTGTAAGAATTAAATAAGTCCATATTTGAAGAGGAGATAATGTTTGCCAAGCGATAAGCACATCATCAGAACGGCCAGCACTTTTTAACTGCTTCCAGTGGTCTAGGCACAGAGCTGCAACCTACGTTCTTCTCTCATGTGTGCTTGTCCACCGCTCTGGGAGGTAGGGATTATTCATACTGACATTTGATGATGAAGCATCAAAGGATCACAGAGGAGAGAGCTGTCACAGCTGGTGAGGTGACGAATCAATATGTGAATCTGAGCTTTACATTATACTATGAATCGCAGCCATTATGATGCTGTCTATTATGGCTTCATAATAATGAATGCGTGTATTTTTAAAATTTATTTCATTCAAAGAGAGTGGATTTACAATGCCGTGTTAGTTTCTGCCATACAGAGAAGTGATCCAGGTACACACATACACACACACAGAGCAGTAACTGTAAGAATTAAACACGCCCATGTATGAAGAGGAAATGATGCGTGCAAGGCAATATGCACATTGTAACGATGGTAACAAAAAATATTTTATATATATATGTTTGTTTTTGTTTCTTTTCCATTATGGTCTATTACAGAGTATCGAATATAGTCCCCTGGACTATACACTGGGACCTTGTTGTTTATCCATTTTATATAGACCAGTCTGCATCTGCTAGTTCCAAACTCTCAATCCATCCCTCTCCCACCCCCCTCACCTCCCCTCACAGACAGGCGACCACAAGTCTGTTCTCTGCCTGTGAGTCTGTTTCTGTTTCATGGAAGTTTGTTTATGTCATATTTTAGATTCCACCTATAAGTGATATCATATGGTGTTTATCTTTCTCTGTCTGACTTTTACTTCACTTGGTATGATAATGTCTAGGTTCATCCATTTTGCTGCAAATGCTTTATTTCATTCTTTTTTATGGCTGAGTAGTATTCCATTGTGTGTGAGTGTTTGTGTATATATATATATATATATACCACATCTTCTTTCTTATTTTTATTTTTTAATGATTTTTATTTTTTCCATTATAGCTGGTTGACAGTGTTCTGTCAATTTCTGCTACACAGCAAAGGGACCCAGTTACACACATATATACATTCTTTTCACATTATCCTCCATCATGCTCCATCATAAGTGACTAGATATAGTTCCCTGTGCTATACAGCAGGATCTCATTGCTTATCCACTCCAAATACAATAGTTTGCATCTACTAGCCCCAGACTCCCAGCCCATCCCACTCCCTCCCTCTCCACCTTGGCAACGACAAGTCTGTTCTCCAGGTCCATGAGTTTCTTTTCTGTGGAAAGGTTCGTTTGTGCCGTATATTAGATTCCAGATATAAGTGATATCATATGGTATTTGTCTTTCTCTTTCTGACTTACCTCACTTAGTGTGAGAGTCTCTAGTTCCATCCATGTTGCTGCAAATGGCATTATTTTTTTTATGGTTCAGTAGTATTCCGTTGTGTATATATACCACATCTTCTTAATCCATTCATCTGTAGATGGACATTTAGGTTGTTTCCATGTTTTGGCTATTGTGAATAGTGCTGCAATGAACATATGGGTGCATGTATCTTTTTCAAGGAAAGTTTTGTCCGGATATATGCCCAGAAGTGAGATTGCTTCCATGTCTTGAAGAGTGCCATGTATTTAACCCATACTATAAGTAGACTCTAAACCAGAGGCATTTCATAATAAATTCAATGGGATACGAACCCATCCTCTTGGTTCTGATATTCTGCTTACCAGGCACAGAAGGGACTCAGAACCAAGAAAGCAGTGTCTTAGAGAAGGCTTGAAGATTGAAGACTCAAGGACATTTTTGGAAGAAAGGCGGATTCAGAACTCCTCCCTTTCAAAAGGCCTTCCTTTTTCTTGTTTCCATTTTAGAGCTTCATTCACATGTTTTCATTTGTGTTTAAGCCCCATCCTCTTCCAGCTGGCTGGATAACACATCAGAATAAATCACACGCAGGAAGCAGTTACCACATACCACGTGTCATTCTAAACACGTCATATGTTTTATCCTCTTTAGCTCTCCAGACAGCCTGGTGAGGGAGCTGGTATTATGAGCCCTATGTTACAGATGAGGAAATCTGAAGTAAGTGATTTCCCTAAGGACACAGCTGAAATGGCACACTCAATTGTTAAGTCTTCTGGGCTCCAAAGCCAAGTTCGTAACCATGACTAAGAATTGCATTCTCATCAACACGCTGTAGAGTTGCAAGCAAAGTCCTTTGCCAGGTGGCTTTGTAATCAATCACGGCAGTGAACTGGACCAGTTGGTTTCTCCATCCACCATGCTTTTTCCCATGATATACATCAGGGGCCACCGAGCTGAGCAAGGACCAAGGTTATGGGACCAACCATCATTAGCTGTTTTACATTCTCCATGAAAGCTATCACAGGAAGGAAAAGTTCAGCTGAAGATTTAACATGAATGCTACTGAAACCGACCAGTCAGAACCATGTGAGCAGAAGGAACAACACATATGCCTGCATCTGCTTGTGAAATGGGCCTTACCTAAGGTGGCTTAAGGCAGCTTTGAAACTAGGACGTGGAGCCAGCAAACATCAGTAGCTTCTGGAGAAAGAGTCACTAATTTTAAATGGTCTAAAGCAGCCCGCCACCTGTTTCTGTACATCCCACGAGCCAAGGCTGGTTTTTGCATATGTAGATGGTTGGAAAAAAATCAAAAGAAGAATATTGTTTTGTGACATGCAAAAAAAAACCACAGGAAATTCAAATTTCAGTGTCTGTAAATAAAATTGTATTGAAACACAACCATGCCCATTTGTTGACAGGTTTTGTGCCCACATGGCAGAGCTGGGTAGTTGTGGCAGAGACAGTAAAGCCAAAAATATGGACTTCCTGGTTAAAGAAAATTTTGCTGATTGCTGATCTAAAGATTTCTGTCCTGGGCAGTAGCACAAACTCTGGGAGGGCAAAAGTGGGGAGTGAAGAGGAATTTGAGCCTTCTTGAGTTTGGAGGATGTAATTCAGGCTGGTGCTTCTAATGTAGATAAGGCTCATCAAGGGAAAATCTGAGTCGTGGAATGGGTTTTTTTTTTTTTTTTTTGGTGTTTTTGTTCATTTTGTTTGTTTTTTACTTACAGTATTTTACTTTTTAATTTTTATTTTTTGTCTTTTTAGGGACGCATCTGTGGCATATGGAGGTTCCCAGGCTAGAGGTTGGATCCAAGCTGTAGCTGCTGGCCTACGCCACAGCCACAGCAACAGTAAATCCAAGCCATGTCTGTGATCTATACCACAGCTCATAGCAATGCTGGATAGATCCTGGACCAACAGGGTCCAGGCATGGAACCAGCGTCCTTAGGGATACTAGTTGGATTCATTACAAGGGAGCCACAATGGGAACTCCCTTATTGTTTTTTTGTTTGTTCATTGTTGTTTTTTTCTCCTGTATCCACAGCATGAGGAAGTTCCAAGACCAGGAGTTGAAACCATACCTCAGTAATGACCTGAGCTACAGCAGTGACAATGCCAGGTCCTTAATCCTTTGAGCCACTGGGAAACTCCTGTATTAAAAAAAAATTAAAAATGTTGCTACAATTAAAAATTTTTTTTTGTCTTTTTGTCTTTTTAAGAATGCAGCTGTGGGAGTTCCCATCATGGTGCAGCAGAAACGAATCCGACTAGGAACCATGAGCTTGCAGGTTTGATCCCTGGCTTCGCTCAGTGGGTTAAGGATCCAGCCTTGCCATGAGCTGTGGTGTAGGTTGCAGACTTGGCTTGGATCCTGCATTGCTGTGGCTGTGGTGTAGTCTGGTGGCTACAGCTCTGATTAGACCCCTCGTCTGGGAACCTCCATATGCCACAGGTGTGGCCCTATAAAGGCAAAAGACAAAAATAAAAATAAAAAGAATGCACCTGTGGCATATGAGGTTCCCAGGCTAGGGGTCGAATCAGAGCTGTAGCTGTCAGCCTACGCCATGACTTACAGCAACGCCGGATCCTTGACCCACTGAACGAGGCCAGGGATTGAACGTGCAACCTCACGGTTCCTAGTTGGATTCGTTTCCACTGTGCCATGATGGGAACTCCTGTTGCTACAATTTAAAGTTCAGAA
The DNA here is from genome assembly GCF_016906955.1 of Phacochoerus africanus. NCBI lineage: Eukaryota > Metazoa > Chordata > Mammalia > Artiodactyla > Suidae > Phacochoerus > Phacochoerus africanus. The sequence goes on from NC_062548.1 coordinate 25,765,289, forward strand.
TATAGTTACATGAAACCTGATTTGCAGCTTCTCTTTAAAAATGGGGACCTCTGTCCCACATTTCCTTGTGAAACCTACCCCGAGCAGCTGGGCATCAGCAGTCCCCTTTAGCGTGGGTACAAGCTCTCTAGTTGGCCAAAGTCCCCAGCAGACCCTACACCACTTGCGGTACCTACGGAGAATCACCTCTCCAATACTAATTTCATGAGGTTGTCAGGAGAATTCATTGAAGTTGTAAGAGACGTTGCAGTCACCGGCGTTGTGCTCAGCAGTTTCCGCAGGACTCTTGTAATCAGGCAATGACACAAGGCACTTAGCACAGCTCCTGGCACGTAGTAAGAACTCAATAAATTATAGCAATTACTACTGTTGGTTTGGGTAGGTATTTTAGGACCAGAAAAGACACATGGGTGCCAGGGTGAGATGTTAAAAAGCAATATAAAAGGAAAGGGAATCAAGAATTTCCCCGAGGAAGACTGAAGCTGTCGGCATCGTAAGTCTTACACTCATCAAAAAGTGAACTCGGCCATTCACCTAAGTAGCATATTGCTAGCTCCCAGAAATAACCACTCTTTATCACGTCTGTGTCCTTCCTTCCAGACGCCCCCTTCCCCCCAGGCTTGCACACACACACGGTTTTATAAAATAGAGATCATGCTGTTCCTTTTCTCCCTTACTTTTTCTCACGAGTGTGTCCCCACATCAGTAAATTTCAAAAAAAGAGGATGGGATTGGATTTGCCCACGAACTGCAGAGGATGGAGCCAAGAGAGATGCTGAAAACATGGAGCCTGCAATGATGAAGTCAGGATACAGAGATAAGCACCATCCCAGCACAGTTTAAGGCACCGGGGCAGAGGGAAGCAGAAACCAGGAACGTGGTGAACCAAGAGAAGGAAGGTGGTGGTTGGTCTGGGAGATAGATGCCGTGGCTCCAGGTGACAGGTGATGCAAAGCCAAGGTAGAGCAGGTAAGAGAGCTAGTGAGAAGCCACAGACCCCAGGATCCTCAGGAAGAGGTTTGAAATGGCAGGTAGAGCCAGGAGAGATTTCCTGAAGGGTTGAAGTGTAATTACAGAGACTGGCTTCGGGGTGACAGTGAGCCTCAGCCTGGGCAGAGAAGATTGTGCTACTGGTTCATCTCTGGCTCAAACAATGGAAGAATAGTTCCTTTCGATGAGGAAGGCACTTCCTGTAAACCAACAATCCTTCTCAAAGGTCAAACCCTAGAAATAATCACGTTACAATCAAGAATGAGACATGAATGCCCACGATCGCCGCTGTTACTTATGATGGTTCTACAAGATCCAGTGCAGGAGGAAATAAGACAGAATTGAGTTATGGGCAATAGAAAAATATAGGGTAAAATTATCATTTTTCCCCAGGTAATAGAATAGTTTATTTGCAAAGCTGGAGGCAATTTGCTAGAAAAAAAAATGAAAATGAATGAAAGAAGTCAGGAAGGTGGCTTTTTGTAAGATATGAAACCACACGATAAAGCTGTAATAATTAAGTCATTGTGGTATCGACATTTGAAAAGAACCTTTCTTAGGCTATTTTTTCAAAGCTGAGAAATGTTACAAAGAAACTCAGAAGCAGTCCATTATGCCACATTCAGATAATCCCTTTTAAGTTAAAAGAATATACATACGTCATTAGAAAATTCAAACAGTTTATGGAGAAAGGCATGAGATGAAGGGAAAAGTGCTTCCCTCATCACTGAAAATTCTCCCACTTGATAACTTCACAGAGTGATTTTTGTTAAATGAATGTTGAGTGAAATCACATCTAAGCTGAGATCTGAAGGTTAATGAAAAGTTCATCAGAGTGAGGGAGGTATTTTGCTCCAAGGCATTAGAGTGGAAGAGCATGTGAGATGATGAGAGGGTGGGAATGAGAGAAAAACTCATCAGGGGTCTTGGAGTAGTTCAGGCGTTCAGAGGATGAATGGTGGTTGGTCTGGGGGACAGATCTGGGGGTCACTGGGGACAGGTGAAAAGGTCATGGGAACCTGGGGGTAGGGCAGATATGAGAACTGGGCTGTGCAGTTGGATTGGCTCAACCTGTTTCCTTCCTTCCTTATTTCCCTCCTTCCTTCCTCCCTCCCATTTATCAAACACACCCACACTGAGCCAGGGCTATTTTAAGTCCTAGGAATTGACGAGTGCCCAAGACAGACAAGATTCTGGTCTTTGGAACTTATATTCTCACCAGGAAAGAGCGTCTATCAACCAGTCAATAAAAGATCAAGACAGCTGTGCTTTGGAGGAAACCTGCAAAGGAGGGATGGCGACTTGGTACTGGGGTGGAGGGGGTCCAGGGGGACCTTGGAGCTCAGATCTGAATAAAAAGAAGGAGCTTGTTGTATGAAGCCAGGGCAAAGCTTTCCAGGCTGTGGGCACTGCTAGGGCACAGGCTCTAGAGTTGGGAATGAATTTAGTTTGGGGAACAGAAGGGAGGTGAGTGGGTGAAAAAGGGCTTATTGTGGTGGTGTCACCCAGCCCATCAACTGCCTTCCTACCTGTCCCTTCAGCATGGAGGTCTCTGGAATATCTAGGAGGTTGGGCTGCCCAAGGACCCATGTCAACTCCATCTCTTTCTTTAGGGCCACCTAAAGGACCTACATGGTCCTGAGTGGCTGCCAGATATCCAAAGAAGGCAGCCAGTGGAGTGGAGAGGGAGCCTGGAAAACGAGACCTCGTGTTTTTAACTCTTAAAGCCCTTGTCCCCTCTCTGGAGGGAAAGCCGTACTTCCGAGTTTGTTGGCTCCGTCTCCATCAGATCCAAGCAATGTGCGGGCCCAGCCTGATGCCAGGAAAAGACCATCAACAGTCACAAAGTGGGGGATTAGGCTGCCTTGCAGGGAAATTTTACAAACGAGTCAGGGTCTTTCAGTCTGGAGAAACAGAGGCTGCCCCTTCTTTAGCAGGGATTTGACCTTGAGAGAGGGTGGATGGTAGGGCAGCCACATCTCAGCCACAAGTCCAGATGTGGCAACCAAATGCTAGATAGGCCCCCAATGTCCAGCTTGGAGCTTAAAACCAAGGCACACTGGAGACCAGGACTCTGGGTCCAATGATATGGGTCTTTAGTTAAGTCCCCACTGTGGTGAATCTGCCTTGAGAAATCAGGAAAGAACACACATCAAGTTTTGTGTGTGTGTGTGTGTGTGTGCCCTGGGAATACTTGTGTTAAGAAAGCAAAAAGTAAGGATGTTTGGGTTCCTGCCTCTATCATGCCTCTGTAATAAAGCACTGGCTTTCAGAGTTCACGTCGTGGCTCAGTGGAAACGAATCTGACTAGCATCCATGAGGAAGCAGGTTCGATCCCTGGCCTTGCTCAGTGGGTTAAGGTTCTGACATTGCCGTGAGCTGTGGTGTAGGTCGCAGACGTGGCTTGGATCTGGAACTGCTGTGGCTGTGGTGTGGGCCAGTGGCTACAGCTCCAATTTGATCCCTGGCGTGGGAACCTCCATATGCCAGAGATGTGGCCCTAAAAAGACAAAAACAAACAAAAACAAAAACAAACACACAAAAAAAACCCAAAACCAAAAAACAAACCCAAAAACCCCAAACCAAAAAAAACCAGTGGCTTTCAACATGGGCTGCAAGTGGGGATTATGGGGGCTGGTGGTGTGGCTAGAAAAAGCTGATGCTTGGTTCTATACCTGGAGATTTTTACTTAATTATTCTGGTCCTCTGGAGTTTTCCAAACTTCCCAGATAAGTCTAACTATTCAGCTAAGACTGAGAGCCACAGTCTTCAAGGGAGTCCCCTTAAAAGTAGGGACCATTATTTCATAGCAATAATAGAGTGCAAAGCTGTATTTCCAACCTTATCTTGACAATGAAATGATTGTTTACAAGAATATGTTTGTCTTTTCTAACGATGCACTAGTGTGAAGAGAAAAGTAAGCTGTGTGGATTTTTGGTGGAGGGAGCATCCTTTGATAAAATTGCATGATGGTCCAATATGAAATCCTTAACTTTCCTGGCTGGATTATAAAGTCTGAGTTTCAGAGCAAGATCACAAAGTGGGTCATTTGCAAAAATAATTTGAGCAATGTCATCATTTTCTCAAGGGCTTCTCTTAATCCTTTGATATTCAAATCACTGGATGTGTCTATGCCATCATCACTCTTGTTCGTTTTCTCTCCCCCCATTGTTAACCGGTGCCTCTCTGTTGGCTCTGGCCACCCACGGCTGGCATGTCATGTCACGTCATGCCAACCAACTCCCCAACCCTCCCCACATCCAGCTCATGAAGCCCTGTGCATTCTGTGAGCTACACAATCTTACTTTGTGATTGTTTTGGCCTCATATGTGCATCTTGTGGTCCCGTGTTGACAAAAGCTCGCCATCAGAAGGGCTGCCTGCCAAAGACTGTGAATCGCAGGATATTAAACGCAGTGGGGGTGTGGAACGGGGTTGGGGCGGTGTTTGAGTACCCACTGGTTTTATAAATGGTCAGACCATGAATGCACATATTCTTATGAAGATGGTATTTGCCAGCTTATGCTAGCAACCTTGCATGTACAGGGATTCGGATAATAAATTCATCGATAATGAGGACCTTGAACCAAACTTGGTCTCTCTGAGCAAGACGGAGCACTTGGGGGCACAGCAATTACAGCTCCCAGCTCCTAATGAGAGACCCACAGGAGTGTGTGAGTTAAGGGGAAATAAACAGCCTCTTCTGATGTTCCTGAACTGCTGTCCGCACACATCCTGATTCGGTCTTTTGCTCAACAGACGTCTACTGAGGTGCCTGCTTTGCATTCAGCAGAGTCCGGGGCACAGAGGAGTCATCAGTGAATGAAACAGACTAGGTTCCGGATCTCCAGACCGTGAGAGTCTAGTGAGGAAAGATAACAGGGACCGAATAAATAAAGGAAACAAAGATTTCTGTAAAAAAAAGGAAAAGTGTATGTCAAAGAGTGATACATGAAACAAAGGTTTCTGTAAAAAGGAAAAAAGTAATTTCAAAGAGGGATAAATGCCATGAAAATAATAAGCCCTGGAGAGAGGGTGTCTGGGGGGGCAGATCATGAGTTTGGATGGATAGCCCCTTTGAGAAGGGGACTGAGTGACAGGATGAAGTCCCTCAAGGGAAGATTTGGGAGAAGAGCTTTCTATGAGGGGGGCATCCCAAGTGCAAAGATCCCAGGGAAGATTAACACTTAGTGTGTTTCTGGAATAAAGGGAGGCGTAGGAAGCAGCGTGAGGGGGAGGTGGAATAAGACCAGGTCCAGGAAGGAGCCAGAGGACAGAGTGACTTCCGGCCCAGGGCCGGAAGCTGGAAAGGCGTGTGGTCTGTGCTCCTGGAGGGCTTTACGCATGTGAGCAATGCGGTCTGATTTTTAGTTTTAGAAGATCACTCAGAAGATGCAGGGGCTTTGCAGGGCGGTAGGCAGGGAAGAGCATCTTCAGAGGAATCATTCAAGCCATCCTGAATCTTCTGCAGACAAAACTGGTGGTAGGAGAGGAATGGAAACCCAGCCAGAGTCTAGCCACATTCACCCAGAGAAAGATGCTCCATCGAGAGAGGGTCCTGCCTTGGAACCAACTGTGGGAAGTTGAGCTAAGAGGAGGGCACTGTGGGTGATACCTGTTCTTCTCTGCATCTATTTCTACACCTGATATATATATATATATTTGTCTTTTTGTCTTTTTAGGACTGCACCCTTGGCATATGGAGGTTCCCAGAATAGGGGTTGAATCAGAGCTATAGCTGCCAGCCTACACCACAGCCACAGCAACGTGGGATCTGAGCTGCATCTGCAACCTACACCACAACTCATGGCAATGCCAAATCCTTAACCCACGGAGCAAGGCTGGGGATTGAACCTGCGTCCTCATGGAAACTAGTCGGGTTGGTTAACCACTGAGCCACGCCAGGAACTCCAACACCTGATGTATTTCTGAAAAGATTGGTGTTGGGCATTTTGCGTGATCAGCTCATTGGGTGGCTTTGGGGTAAAATGCTTTCCCTGGTCCTGAATTATGTGGTTAATGGCAGGCCCAACTTCCATATGCCGAAGGTGTGGCCCTGGAGCCTAGCCCAAAGCCTATGTCAGCTGGTCCTAGAGCACAGTGTCAAGAGCCCCACCCATCCTAGCCAAGAAGGCAGTTCCACCCAGTTCTATGTTCCAGATCCCCTTTGCAGCCTGGCACCCAACCTGGAACTGGAACTTCGCCAGCAACTTAACCAACTAGGCAGAAAAAGCCAAGTGTTTGGAGTAACAGGAAAGCAGGGGTGCAGAGGGAGAGAGAATGAGAATTGGAAATTATCTGATTTTGACTGTTACCAAAGAGCATTAGAACAACACAGAAAAAAATCCGGAATGTGCTGATCTTCCTTATGTAATAGCTCAGCATTATTATTTTAATGTTGGATTATCTATGAGGGTGGGGTAGTCCTGTCATCATTTTAGTGCTTCTAAAAATCACCTTGGGGTTCCTGCTGTGGCTTAGCAGAAACAAATCCGATTAGTATCCTTGAGGATGCGGGTTCAATCCCTGGCCTCGCTCAGTGGGTCGGGGATCTGGCATCGCCGAGAGCCGTGGCGTAGGTCACAGACACAGCTTGGATCCCACGTTGCTGTGGCTGTAGTGCAGGCTGGCAGCTGCAGCTCCCATTTGACCCCTAGCCTGGAACTTCCATATGCCAAAGTTGTGGCCCTAAAAAGCCAGAAAAAAGAAAAGAAAAGAAAAGTATATATACATAAATTAAAAAAAGATAAAAATCACCTTAATCCTGCCTTGGCAAGCATTGGTGGGAGTCGAGGCCACATCTCTTTCCAGACCACACAGGTGGTCTTGACCTTGGCAGTGGCTGTTGGGGGAAGCCTATGACCCCTTCATCTCTCCTGCTTGTAAGTGGTGACATTTCCCCTCCAGAGGTGCCTGGAAAAGTTGGACCCACCTAAGGATCACCTGAGCCCCTCGTTAGGAAAAAAAAGTGCATTCCTGGGCTCCCTCCCAGATGCAGTGAATTAGGTAGAGTGTGAGAAATGGCTTTTCAAGTTTTTTTTTGTTTTGCTTTTTTGTTTTTTATTTTTTGTTTTTTGTCTTTTTGCGATTTCTTGGGCCGCTCCCGCGGCATATGGAGGTTCCCAGGCTAGGGGTCGAATCAGAGCTGTAGCTGCCAGCCTACACCAGAGCCACAGCAACTCGGGATCCAAGCCGTGTCTGCGACCTACACCACAGCTCATGGCAATGCCGGATCCTTAACCTACTGAGCAAGGCCAGGAATCAAACCTGCCACCTCATGGTTCCTAGTCGGATTCGTTAACTGCTGCGCCATGATGGGAACTCCAGAAACGGCTTTTCAGAAGGCTCCACCAGGATTCCGCTGCACACTGGAGTCTGCAATCGCCAGCCAGATGAACACATGGTCAATGTCACACGCACAAACACCTGGCTGAGGGAACAGATCCAGTTGGGGCTTTGGCGGGTTTGTGGCAAGGGATTCCTTCTTACATGACTGAGGTTGAAGCTGTACAAGGCTTTTTTCTCAACAAGTGAATATCGCAGAGCCCTGCGTCCCTGTCCGCGGCCGTGAGTTCAGAGCAGTTTGTCCCCTGGACTTGGCCTTCAGTTTCCCAGGTGCCAGCGGACTCCGGCATCGTTCCCAAACGCGGCTCTACATGTGGTCACAGAAATACACCGACAGACCTGAGGCGCACTCATTGGGGAATGCACACCTCATTACTGGAGCTGCTCACTTGTTCTTTAACTCTTGTAAGCAATGTGTAAATGGCATGTGTGCAATATAATAATTGACTATGTGGGGTTCAAAATGTTATTATTTTTCCTATTTTGGCCACCCGGCAGCATATGGAGTTTCCCAGGCCAGGGATCAGATCTGAACTGCAGTTGTGACATACGTCAGATCCTACACCCACTGTGCCAGCCAGAGATCGAACTTACATCCTGGTGCTGCAGAGATGCCACTGATTGCATTGCACTACAGGAATGCTTATTGTAATTTTTTACATTTTAATTTTTTTTTCTTTTGCTTTTTAGGGCCGCACCTGTGGCATATGGAGGTTCCCAGGCTAGGGGTCGGAGATGTAGCCTCTGGCCTACATCACAGCCACAGCAACACGGGCTCTGACTGTGTCTGCAAACCACACCACAGCTAACGGCAACACTGGATCCTTAACCCACTGAGAAAGGCCAGGGATCGAACCCGCATCCTCATGGTGCTAGTCAGGTTCGTTAACCACTGAGCCATGAGGGGAACTCCCCCTTTGGTTCATTTTAAAATCGGGTTCTTTATAGTCTTATTGTTGGTTTTTAAGAGTTCTTTGTGTATTTGGAGGGATAGTCCTTTATCAGATGTGTCTTTGCTTGCCTTCTCATCTTCTTGACATTGTCTTCCTAAAAGTTTATTTTTTTAACTATAGTTGGGCATTTTCTTTCTTTCTTTCTTTCTTTCTTTCTTTCTTTCTTTCTTTCTTTCTTTCTTTCTTTCTCTCTCTCTCTCTCTCTCTCTCTCTCTCTCTCTTTCTCTCTCTCTCTCTCTCTCTCTTTCTCTCTCTCTCTCTCTCTCTCTCTTTCTTTCTTTCTTTCTTTCTTTCTTGTTCTAGGGCTCCACCCGCGGCATATGGAGGTTCCCAGGCTAGGGGTCCAATCAGAGCTGTAGCCCCCGGCCTACACCACAGCCACAGCAACGCCATACCTGAGCCATGTCTGCGACCTACACCACAGCTCACGGCAACACCGGATCCTTAACCCACTGAGTGAGGCCAGGGATCAAACCCGAAACCTCATTTTTCCTAGTCGGATTCGTTAACCCCTGAGCCACGATGGGAACTCCGCATGTTCTTCATTAAAAATATTATCTATCTCTCGTTGTACAAACCCACCTAGTATCTCAAGGATGTGGGTTCGATCCCTGGCCTCACTCAGTGGATTAAGGATCCAATGGTGTTGCTGTGAGCTGTGGTGTAGGTCACAGATGTGGCTTGGATCCCACATTGCTGCGGCTGTGGTGTAGGCTGGCAGCTGCAGCTCCAATTTGACTCCTGGCCTGGGAACTGGCACCTTTTAACACTTGAGAGATGTGGGCACAGACTTCTCCCCCTTGCAATGTCTGTGAACATGTTTCAGGATCAAATCCACAAACCTGGAGTCTGTGTTTAATCTGTTCATATACAAAGCCACACCACTTTTGGACATTTTGTGCCATTCTGACTCTTTAAGTCTGAGACGGAGGAGAGCGAGTCTCCTGGATCTGTTTCCAATGACCCTGGACGGCTCATTTCAACCTTCACTGGGCAGCTCTGCCCAGTGCTAACAGATTTGCTCCCAAGCAAATCCATCCCAGGCCCTGACATTTATCCAGCATCTTTAACTCTCTTCTATTCATTAAGCATGGGCAGTTGCCATGGCAACCATTAACTGCACCTGACACCCAGGAATAGTTCTGGCGTTTCGAGCAAACACCACCCTGGGATTTAGTTCTGCAAGGTAAAGAGCCTGGCTGCCTCCCTGTAACCTGTGGGGTGGACGTCATGGTTTCTCCCCTGAATCTGAGCTGCCCTCCAGACCTCTTCTTGCCTTGTCTGGGCAGGAGAAAGAAGTGAGGGGCTGGGGGTGCTGCCTCCTCTAGATTCCCCCTTCTCCCTGCGCACTACCTACCATTGTCTTTCTGAGTTGTGATATGATGGGGGCGAGGCAGGCAGGTAGGATGAGCCTAAGAGCAAGTGGGTGGGTGTGAGAGAGAGAGATAGGGCAAGGACACCCCCTACCTACCCTGAGAGGCTCATAGAGCTTGTCAGAGGTGGATGCAAATATATTTTAGATAAGCAGAGACTATGAACGGGTCTGGCGCCCATGTGTTGATAGGCTGTCTGTGTGCTGCTGAGGGTGTGTGTTTTGGGGTGCGGTATATTCGTACCTGTGCTGGACCTGGAATGAAACCAAACCCCTTGAGAGGAGCACGCATCTCATCGTCTCCAGTCCCACCTTGTCTTACTCACATCCCTCCTGCTCACTATTTTCAGGACCAGCTATTCTCAGGCTCAAACATGGACATAAGTAGCCTGGGCACCTTGTAAAAATGCAGGTCTGGGAAGGGGACTGAGATTCTGCCTCTTCTGGGATTTCTTTCTTTTTTTTTTTTTTTTAATTGAAGCATAGCTGATTTACAATGGGTTCGTGTCAGGTGTACAGCAAAGTGATTCCGATATACATGTATATATGTGTGTGTGTAATATATATGTATAAAAGAATATTCATGTATATATTCTTCCGATTCTTTTCCCATGTAGGTTATTACAAGATTTTCTTTTCTTTTTTTTTTTTTTTGCCTTTTCTAGGGCCACTCCCACAGCATATGGAGGTTCCCAGGCCAGGGGTCGAATCGGAGCTGTTGCCTCTGGCCTATGCCACAGCCACAACAACGTGGGATCTGAGCCAATTCTGCAACCTACACCACAGCTCAGGGCAACGCCGGATCCTTCACCCACTGAGCAAGGCCAGGGATCGAACCCAAAACCTCATGGTTCCTAGTCAGATTCGTGAACCACTGCGCCACAATGGGATCTCCTATTACAAGATATTGAAGGTAGTTCCCTGTGCTATACGGTAGGTCCTTGTTGGTTATCTGTTTTATATACAGAAAGTATATATATACGTTAATCTCAAACTCCTAATTTATCCTGTCCCTGTTTTCCTTTCTCCTTTAATAACCAGAATTTTGTTTTCTATGTCCATGGGTCTATTTCTCTTCTGCAAGTAAGTTCATTTGTATTTTTTTTTTTTTTTAGATTTCACATATAAGTGATATCATATGATAATTGTCTTTTCTGTCTGCTGCCCCTTGTGGGATTTCTAACCAGCTCCCAGATGGTATGAATGCTGCTGGCCTGGCCCAGGGGTTCTCAGTCCTGGCTGACCCCAGAATCACCTTAGAAGCTCTAATAGACTATTGCTGCCTAGACCCTGCTGCAGACCAGCGGAATGGGAATTTCCGGATATGGGTCCCAGTCTTTCTTAGATGCTCCCTCAGGTAATTTTCATGGGCAGGAGGTTGAGAATCCCAGCTCTCTGCCTGGACTACTTTTTCCTGACCCTTCACGGAGCTGTCTCATTCTCGAGCATTTATTAATTGATTTATTTATTTTTTGTCTCTTTTTTTTTTTTTTTTTGCCATTTCTTGGGCCACTCCCACAGCATATGGAGGTTCCCAGGCTAGGGATCTAATCAGAGCTATAGCTGCCAGCCTATGCCAGAGCCACAGCAAGGCGGGATCCAAGCCGCGTCTGCAACAGACACCACAGCTCATGGCAACACTGCCAGATCCTTAACTTACTGAGCAAGGCCGGGGATCGAACCTGCAACCTCCTGGTTCCTAGTCGGATTCATTAACCACTGAGCCACAACAGGAACTCCTCATTCTTAGCATTTAGAGCTCTACCTGCCTGGAACACGTTTAGTCACTTCCTTCTCACACTTATGATTATGTGTCAGTGTGCTCATTATCTTGTTTATATTTATTGCCTTAATTTCTGACTTCTTCACTAGAATATAAGCCCTACTCTATCTCAAACATCTTGTGCCAAGTCTGGTACGTAGTAGATGATTCATACGTATTTATCAAATATTGTCTGCTGTGTGTTGCATCTGAGGGAATTTTAGACAAGGGGACTTCCTATTAGACAGGGGACTTCCTATTGGACAAGGACAGAAGCCCTACCAAGTCCTGGGTGATCTGGCCCTTGTCCAATCTCCAGATTCTTCTTCTCACACTCCTCCTGCACCAGCTTTGTTTTCCTCACTGGCCTCAGGACCTTTGCACCTACACTCTCTCTGCTTCATATATCCTCCTCTGTCCGTTTCCCATTTGACTAATTCCTACTTATCCTTTTTTTTTAAAATTTAATTTTATTTATTTTTTTTTCCACTGTACAGCATGGAGACCAAGTTACACTTACATGTATACATTTTTTTTTCTCCCTTTGTTCTGTTGTGCCTACTTATCCTTAAGAGCTTACCATCCACCCATCTTTAGGCTGATGCCATCTAATTGTTTGCTCTCACAGCACCCCATGATTTTCTTTTAGGGGACATATTATTAATAATTAATTATGGGTTGAATTACATGTCTGTTTAGTCTCTGCTACCATAAATTCCAGGATTGCATCGCCTCCCTCTTTACTGCTGTCTTCCCAGTGTCTGGCACACAGTAGCTCATGAAATAAACAAGTAAGTAAATGAAAGGATATGTATTGTATCTCCTCCAAGTCTGACTTCTTCTTGAAGCTTCATCTTCTTTTTTTTTTTTTTTTTGGCCACACCCACAGCATGTGGAAGTTCCCAGGCCAGGGCTTGAACCTGCACCAGAGCAGCAACCTGAGCTGCAGCAGTGACAATGTGACAATGTTGCATCCTTCTCCACAAGGGAACTCCTCCTCCCAGTTTTTTTTTTTGTATTAGCATCTCTTTGCTGTCTGAGATCCTCTTATTCCAGAGCCTTTTGGAGCTTGGGCACTTGAATTTCCCCTTTTTCCTCATCCCTCCCCCAGGACTGTGGTTTTTCTCTGGGAGTCCTCAAGCCAAGCCTGCTCCTTGGAGGTGGATGCCAAGGACCATGGAACATTCACTGTGGCCCCTTCAGCTGGCAGTGCTGTTTCCTGAGCGTGGCCAGCCAGCCTCAGGCCTGGAGACTACAGTCAGTCAGCAGCCCGTTCAGGATTAGGGGGCAGAGAGTGTCCATTCTCCCATCTGGTAACAGCACCCCAACTCCACTGGAGGAAATCATTTCTCTCCCACTTCAGTTTGTGTGTTGGCAGAGAGGAGAAAGGTCACCCATTATTAGCTTAGAGGTGGGCACGTGATGACCAATCACAATTCCAAATTGGCCTGGCTCTTGTGGTTGGCTAAAGGGGAGAGCACATGACCTAGACTTGACCAATCAACACATTCCACCTCTGACCAGAGTGATTGGTTCCAGAATGGGCAAGTGACCAAGTAGCTCTGGGAAGGATTGTCCTAGAGCCTAGGCTGAAACTGTTAAGAAAGAAAAATGTTCTTTCCTCTTGGGTAGCTAAGGTGGCAGATCGGACCTGGAGCTTGGCAGGGGCCCCTCTTGGAGGGGACCAGCTTGAGGGCGAAACCAAGACAAAAAGGTAGAACTGAGAGAAGTTGGAGGTCTGAATCTTGGTGACGTCATTTGAACCCCTGGATCCAGCCATACCTGAATCAAATAACCCTTGGGTATTTCTGTTACATAAGTGCCTCAGGCTGATGATGATTATTTGAGATGGGTTTCTGTAATTTGTAATTGAGAGACTGCACAAATATCGGATCACCTTCTTGGAACAGTAGTAACTATTATATATTGACAGATTAAAAATCCTATTTTTTATTTTTTGTATTACTCAGATGAATTTATCACATCTGTAGTTGTATAATGATCATAACAATCTGATTTCACAGGTAAAAATCCTATTATTTGCCAAGCCCAGTTCTAAGTACTTTCGGTCTAACTCTATGAGATAGCAACTCTTTTGTTGATGAGGAAACTGAGTCATGGAGAAATATGTCACTTGCCCAAGATGACACATCAGACCTGTGGCAGATTCAGGAAGTCTGCACATGTATCACCATCCTGCTTTGCCTCTCTCTTTCCTATACGAAATGTTTGCTACAGATTATTTCATCCTCACACCATACTACTTAAAAGAGATCAGCTCTTGTTATGACCTTATTACAGTGTGGAAATTGAAGCTCAGAGAGGGTAGGTATCGTACTCAATTAACACAGCCTGTGAGGGGCATATTCAGAACTTAAATGCAGGTCTTTCTGACTCCAAAATCTCAGTGTGCTCCCTGTGATTAACCAACCAAGGATTCAGTACCCAGAACAGAATCTGGATTCCTAAGGATGAAAGGGGATCTGAGGAATCCAGATGCTGTTCCTTTCCACTCAGTAAATATTTCTTGCATAGATGGGCGAGTGTGCCTCCTGCCGAAAGGACTGGATTGACACTTGGAAGTTACTGACTTTCAGGAGGTGAAGCTGATTCAGGCATGGCTGGATCCAGGATCTCAAGTAAGATCTGATCTCTCATCACTCCTCTGTGGTTTCCACTTCCAGCAACTATCTGGAGAGCTATCCATTGACGAGACTTGGTGGAGCCAGAGCCAAACACATGGGTCTCCCCGCCTCAGCTTTGCCCCAAGCCCGCAGTGCAGATCTGCAGCAACTCACATAACCATTTCTGGTCTTGGTGTCCACGTTTGTAAATGAGGATCAACAGCCCTGCCTTGCCTGCTTCTCAGGCTTGCGGTGAGAACGAGCGAGGTGATGGGCACAGGAATGGTGCCGAGCATCCTTCCCCAGGAGCAGAGCTCGCTGGTGTGGGCGAGGCTTGTGTATCTCTGGGATCTGGCAACTGGGACTCAAGACAGGGAAAGCCCGGGCTGCAGAGTGTGCTGGGTCTCGAGCGCACTGGTCCTTATCGTGTGGAGGAATAAATCGGGATAAAGCCATGCAACTGGTGACTCTTGTGATAAATTAACTGATGTCTCCCAAGCCTTTCCCCCAGAATCCTTTCTTTTGCCCCAGGGAATGAGAAAACCTCAGCAGATGCCAGCATGCACACAAGATGACCCAGACCATATGTCCCCCCCCTCCGCCCCCCCGCCTCTTCCTGCCCTTCGGAGCTCAAGCGGCCTTCAGGGAAAGGGATTGGCTGAGATGAAATTCCTGCCTCTTGCCCCCAGGGGAACAGGGCTCATAAAGGAAATCCATTCCCATCTCTCAAGAAATAGCTAGGAGTCACCTGCTAGATGCCAGGTAGCATTACTGTTCCGTGACAGAGAGAGTACCTCTGGGACCCTTATAGGGGGAGAGGAAGACCATGAAACAGATGATTTCAGACAGTGATCAGAGCTGTGAAGAATTTCAAGCAGGAAGAGGTGTCGCCTCCGGGAGTGATGGAGGGTGACCTTTGGGGGTGTCTCTGAGGGGGTGTGGCCTGAGGGCTGAATGGGGGCTCCACTTAGAATGGAGGAACCCTCAGTCAGTGGGAAGAGGAAGCGCTGGGCCCCGAGGTGGGAAGGAACTGGGAGCTCCAGGGGCAAGGAGATCCCAGCAGGGAACAAGGAGAGTAGATGGAGAAAGAGATGGAGGCCAGGGCCATGAGAGGGAGAGCTGTGGACCACAGAACAGCACTGACTCCAAGTATGGCAGACTTGGGAGGGAGGTTATGACTGGATGGTCGTTTGAAAAATGATCCTTCGGGCTGCCAGGTGGAGGACGGTCTTGAGAGCGAGAAGAAGAAAGATGGACCATGGCATCCTTGGGTGAGAGCGATGGTTGATGGTGGCTTGGACTAAGCGGGTTAACATTTGGCTAATGCTGTCTTTGAAGGCAGAGCCGATCTGGTGAGCTGGATGTCATGTGAGGAATGAGGCATCGAGGGTGTCTAAGGGGGTAAATAGTGGTACCAGGAAATGAGATGGGAAAACTGGACAAGGAGCAGGTTTCGGAAGGAAATGAAGAAAGTAAACTTGCTCACAGAAAAAAATACAGTTGTGCTCATGTAGGCTTGGGTTTGTGAGCTGAGACCTGGATTCTTTAGAAATTGAAGCAAAGATGAAGTAGGTTGGAATCCCAGCTCCACGACTTCCGGTGTGACCTTGGGTGGGTGACCTTGCTTAAACTTTGGTTTCCTGTAATGGAGGACAGGAGTATTTTTCTAAAAGGCTTTGTTGTTGTTGTTTGTCTCGGAGGGAATTCAATAAAGTGATGTCCATAAAGCCTCCAACAAGCCGCTGGACACATACTGATGCTAAGTAAAAGTTAGGTTGAGCTTTCTTCCCTTTGACTTATTTGAGCTTTCTTTCCTGTCTTTGGCAGTCAAGTCTCCATCGTGGATTGATCTTGACCCATGCTCTGCATCAAGGGCTTTAGATAAACATGGAGTCAGACTGACCTGGGAAGGCTTCCTAATTCTGCCACTTACCAACCGTTCATCCTTGAGCAAATTATCCCACCTCTCTGAGCTTCAGTTTCCATAGCTTAACATGGGTACAATGATGCCATTCTCAGAGGGCTGCTACGAATATTAAAGGGACAATGTAAGAGCTCAAAAGCCAGGAAACATCTGACGTGACCATAATGATGGGAAGGATGAGATTCCTTGAGATAGGAATGAAGATATTCCTTGAGAAATGATAGATATTCCTTGAGATAGGAAACCATACTATGGATTATCAGGCAGCCATTACCCTGACTATGTGGGTTGACCAAGAAAGAAGTTCCATAGGGATATATGTATATTTGAAGGTGCAGTTTACTATGAAAGCTCATCTCATTTTTGAAAGGCAAAAAATAAGTGTGAGTGTACTGGCCCCCAAACAGTAATATAGATCAGTGGAACAGGATAGAAAGCCCAGAATTAAACCTATGCACCTATGATTGACTATCTGTTATAAAGGAGGCAAGAGAATACAATGGAGAAAAGACAGTCCCTTCCATAAGTGGTGCTGGGAAAACTGGACAGCTACATGGAAAAGAATGAAATTAGAACGCTCTCTAACATCATACACAACAATAAATCAAAATGGATTAAAAACCTAAACATAAGACTGGCTACTATAAAACTCTTGGAGGAAAACATAGTCCACTCTCTGACATAAACCACAGCAGTATCTTCTCAGATCCACCTCCTAGAGTAATGACAATAAAAACGAAAATAAATAAGTGGGACCTAATTAAACTCAAATGTTTGTGCACAGCAAAGGAAACCCTCAACAAAATGAAAAGACAACCCACAGAATGGGAGGAAATATTTGCAGATGAAATGACTGACAAGGGATTCATCTCCAAAATATATAAACACCTTCTGCAGATCCATACCAAAAAAAACAAACAACCCCATTAAAAAATGCGCAGAAGAACTAAATAGACAATTCTCCAAAGAAGAAGACACACAGATGGCCAAAAAACACATGAAAAGATGTTCAACATCACTCATTATTAGAGAAACGCAAATCAAAACCATGATGAGGTACCACCTTACACCAGCCAGAATGGCCATCATCAAAAAGTCCACAAACAATAAATGCTGGAGAGGGTGTGGAGTAAAGGGAATCCCCTTACTCTGTTGGGAATGTAAATTGGTGCAACCACTGTGAAAAACAGTATGGTGATTTCTCCAAAAACTAAAAATGGAATTACCATATGATCCAGCAATCCTACTCTTGGGCATCTATCCAGAGAAAACCATGACTCGGAAAAAATACATATACTCCAATGTTCATTGCAGCACTACACACAATAGCCAAGACGTGGAAGCAACCTCGGTGTTCATCGACAGAGGAGTGGATAAAGAAGATGTGGGACATATACACAACGGAATATTCCTCGGTCATTAAAAGGAAAGAAATAATGGCATTTATAGCAACACGGGTGCACATAGAAATTATCATGCTAAGTGAACTTAGACAGTGAGATATGAACATCACATGTTATCACTTATATGTGGAATCTAAAAAAAGAATACAGTGAACTTATTTGCAGAACATAAACTGACTCACAGACTTTGAAAAACATGATTACCAAAGGAGACATGTTGGGGGAGGGGAGGGGCTGTGGGCTTGGGATGGAAATGTTGTAAAATCAGGTTGTGATGATGGGTGTACAACTATAAATATAATAAAATTCATTGATTTTAAAAATAAAAATAAAAACATAAGTGTGAGTGGATTTTGAGGCAGTGTATGTGAATGAGTTGAGCAGTGCACCACCTGAGCAACCATATATACGATATTTTGTGCAATGAGAGGTTTTTGTGTGTATGTCTTTTTAGAGCCACACCCATGGCAAATGGAAATTCCCAGGTTAGGGGTCCAATTGGAGCTGCAGCTGCCAGCCTACACCACCGCCACAGCAACACCAGATCCTTAACCCATTGAGCAAGGCCAGGGATCGAATCTGTATCCTCGTGGGTGATAGTCAGATTTGTTTCTGCTGAGCCCCGATGGGAACACCTGGATTGATAACTATCAATTTGGACAAAAAACAGTCGTGGATATAGATCCGGGCATAGGTATGTTTCAGTAAGAATAGGGAAAGACTGAAGTTACTTTCAACAGTGGTTACATCTATAGGATGGGGTGGGGAATTTGAGTGACAGAATGGAGGAGATCACTTTGTCTCTTATGCTAATTTGTTAAAGTAGATTATGAATGAGGAGTGAGGGTTTTTTTTTTTTTTTGCTCCATTTTCCTGTATTTTATTTTATTTAAAAAATGTTTTTATAGCCACACCCATGGCATATGGAAGTTCTCGGGCCAGGGATTGAATCTGAGCCACAGCTGCAGCAACACTGGATCATTTTTAACCCACTGCTGTGGTCCAGGGATCAAAACCACACCTTTTTTTTTTTTGCCATTTCTTGGGCTACTCCCTCAGCATATGGAGGTTCCCAGGCTAGGGGTCGAATAGGAGCAATAGCCGCAAGCCTACACCACAGCCACAGCAACGTGGGATCCGAGCTGCGTCTGCAACGTACACTACAGCTCACTGTAATGCGGGATCCTTAACCCACTGAGCAAGGCCAGGGATCGAACCCTCAACCTCATGGTTCCTAGTCAGATTCATTAACCACTGAGCCACGATGGGAACTCTGAAACCACACCTCTTTATTCACCTGAGCCATTGCATCTGGATTCTTTTTTTTTTTTTCTTTTCCTTTTCCTTTTTCTTTTCATTCTTCTTTTTCTTTTTAGGGCAGCACCTGCAACATATGGAAGTTCCCAGGCTAGGGGTGAAATCAGAGTTGTTGGCTCATGCCATAGCAACACAAAATCCAAGACACATCTGCAAACTATGCTGCAGCTTGTGGCAACGCTGGATCCTTAACCCACTGAGTGAGGCTAGGGATCGAACCCTCATCCTCAGAGTCACTATGTTGGGTTTTTAACCCACTGAGCCACAACTCCTGCAGTTGGATTCTTAACCCACTGCACCACAGTGGGTATTTTTCAAATTTAAAAAAATCTTCTATAAACAGCGGTAACGTATGAGAAAGTGATGAACTGATCACTGTCTGGCATGGGGCTTGTGTGGTCAATAAAAATAGCAACCCAAGGGGGGAAAGAGGCGATTGCGAGTAAGTTTGATGGGGAGGACAGGTCAGAAGTCTAAAGGCTACCACGGCCGTGAAGCTCACAGCTTGTCTCAGAAATTTTTGGCAGGTACCCAAGGGTAACCAGCGCTCCTTCAAGGTGTTAATGAGATCCTAGAGCTGTTCACAGGTGCTGGCTGAGCTTGCTTCTCTGGGGCCCCTGGAGAGGGTGGCTCCTTTTTCTCACCTAGCTAAGCATTGATGCCACCGTGAGAGTTTCAGTCTTAGCAGGAGGGCAGGAGTCAACAGCAGGGCGTGGGATGGATACATCTGAGTTCCAGGCCATTCTGCCCCCCTCCCCTGGTCGGTCTGCCTTGTGGTTCTGGTCCCACCATTGTACCAGCTGTGTAACTTTGGCATGTGAATTTACCACTCGAGGCCTCCGTTTCCTCATCTAGGAAGTGGGTATAATCACAGTCCTCCACTCTTAGGGTTGCCATGAGGATTAAATGAGATCAAATAAGGGAAACATGCCACTTGGTGAAATACTCATTCGCTCCCACCTAGGATTTATATGAGTATTTTTTCCAAGGTCCACACAATCCCTTCCCCCAAATTCTGAGGTCAAAAATCTCTGCAAAAAAAAAAAAAAAAAAAAAGGAAAAAGTCCCTGCTATTTATTTAGAAACAACACTGTGAGATTATCACTTTGACTCCGTTGATGGCAAAACTTTCCCTGAGCTGAGCTGAGAAAGTGTCCATGGTCTTTAAGGATCTCACTTGTTGCAACTCTTTTGAAGTTTTGCTGCAATTAATGCATCGGATTACAGGGTGCTGCCCTGGAGAGATTATGCCTATTCCCTTTCTCAAATCCTAAACCTTCTGATGTTTAAAAATGCATCTGAGTATAGGACTACAGCTACAGCTATGGCAAAGCACAGCTTCCCCTGATTTTATCTCCCTACATTTCTATTGCCTTTTAGTATTTGCCTGATGTGACTCTTTAAATCAACTCACTTTTTTTAAAACTCAAATTTATTTACAAAGAGCCTTTATAACCTGACTGTAAATGGAAAACTACTATCTCTGACCATAAATAGAAGGCCACTGTGAAAATAAACACAATGAAAACAAAATGATGCTATTAAATTCCAGCGACACCCTGTGAAATTGAAAAGCAAATAGCTTTCTCGCCGTGCCATGAGAGGTTATTTAATGCTGTGCCCGGATTCCAGGCATCAGTGGTGGTGGGTGCCCTCTGAAACATGGGCATATGGGCGCCTCTTGCGGGTGGGCTATAAGATACCCCCTGGTAGAAGGAAAGGGTTAGGTAACCCCTCCCTCCGTCTGGGTTGGGTGGCACTGATTTTCGACGGCTCCATAAACAGCATTCATAGGGGCTCTTGACATGGTTACAGCAGCCAGAGTTTGCCCTAAGCCACGCTATCCCATCTGTAACTGGCAATTTCCTTCTGATCAGTAAGGCCCTTGGGGCTGTGTTGCCAAGACTTTGCCTTGAGGAAATCATCACATAATAACCAGGGGGCAGCGAGCTTGGAAGCTGGTGCCAGGTAGGAAGCTGGGGTGTGTTTGTTCAGTCTTCTGTAAAAAGATCTACAGAGAGCCTACTGTGTGCTAAGCATCACCCCCGGCTCTAGGGAGGCAGAGGAACACTGGATAAACAAAATCTCCATCCTGGTGGATGCGGGGGAGAGAAAAAGAAGGAAGAAGCTCATTACCGCTTGGGGACCATGGTCTGAAGGAAATCAGCCAGATGCTGTGACAGCCAGTCACAGGCTCTGGAAGGAGAGTCTGAGCTGAGGCTGGAGGCTGAACAGGAACCAGGTGGGCCAAGAATAAGAGGGAGAGCATTCTGGCGGGGTGACCAACAAAGGCAAAGGCCCAGAGGCTGGAACCCTCCAGGGCAGGGCTTCCCAACCATCAGGAATACAGGACCTCCTGGAGGGCTTGTGCATTTTAGCGCATTCTCTAGAAATTCTGATCAGCCAGTCTGAGGTGGGCCTGAGGGTCTGCATTTCTTTTTCTTTTTCTTTTCTTTTTTTTTTTTTTTTGTCTTTTTAGGGCCACACCCTCGGCACATGGAGGTTCCCAGGCTAGGGGTCCAATCGGAGCTGTAGCTGCCGGCCTACACCACAGCCACAGCAACGCCAGATCCAAGCCACCTCTGACCTACACCACAGCTCACGGCAATGCCGGATCCTTAACCCACTGAGTGAGGCCAGGGATCGAACCTGCAACCTCATGGTTCCTAGTCGGATTCGTTTCCACTGCACCATGACGGGAACTCCATCAGTAAGAAGACTTCAAATACAGAGATAATAGTACCCAAGTATGAAAAATCACCAAAGGAACTTAGATTCGTGGTGTGCACACAAATGGGGAACAAACATAGCAACATAGTTTAACCCTGTGATGAAATACAATTCATATTTTATGGCAAGATGAAAAATTTAAACATGAGATGTTTCTTTGCCCATTTGGGCTTCCTCCCTTCATGTCTCCTTTTTTTAGGGCTGCACCTGTGGCATCCCAGGCTAGGGGTCCAATCAGAGCTGTAGCTGCCGGGCTACACCACAGCCACAGCAACGCGGGATCTGAGCCATGTCTGCGACCTACACCACAGCTCAAGGCAACGCTGGATCCTTAACCCCCTGAGCGAGGCCAGGGATCAAACCCACAACCTCATGATTCCTAGTCGGATATGTTTCCTCCGCATCACAATGGGAACTCCAGGTTCTGCATATCTAACCAGCTCCCAGGAGTTGCTGAAGGCTGCTGGTCTGGGGTCTTTCCATCCTGCTCCCCACCACCCCCCACTCCCTTTAACATGCCCCTTGGGGGAAGCTCCTCACTTTCTGACAGCCATTGTGTTTCATTGCCAAACACAGATTTCCCTGCCCAGGGTGATGGGGCTGTGCAGTCTTTCCAGTTTCCAAATCTGGAGTCCTGGTGCTCCAGATGCCAAACCAGGCTGTGTGCTCTCTCTCTCCAGCCCTCACTTTGCCAGAGTCCAGCCTTGGCCTGAGCAGAAACAAGGAGACTCCCTCTCTGCAGGTGGTGACTCTGGGATCCAAGGTAATAAGACCTGGGCCTCAGGGCTCAAGCATCCTTTGAGTCCTGTCTGTGGTCCCTGGAACGGGTTGCCGAAGACACCCAGCCCTTTGCTCTCTCCACCTTGCTCCCAACATCTGCTTCCTCCACGATGCCCTGGTGTAACCTAAGGGCCTCAGAGAGAGCCGGCCTGGCAGGATAATTCTGGTGAAGAACTCAGGGGGAGTTCCCATTGTGACTCAGCAGTATCCATGAGGACATGGGTTCTATCCCTGGCCTCGCTCAGTGGGTTGAGGATCTGGCGTTGCCATGACCCGTGGTGTAGGTTGCAGATGCAGCTCAGATCTGGTGTGGTTGTGGCTGTGGCTGTGGCTACAGCTCCAATTCAACTCCTAGCCTGGGAACTTCCATATGCAGCAGGTGTGGCCCCGAAAAGACACACGCGTGCATGTGCACATGCATGCAAACACACACACACACACACACACAAGATCTCAGGCATAGCCAACCCCAAGTCGAAGCTGTCTCTGCCTCTTTCTGCCCCTACAAGCTTGTTCAAACGTCTTAGCATCTCCAAGTTGTAGGTTCCTCATCTAGAACGTTAGAATAGCCAATTAAATAATAGAAATAAAGCACATAGCCTCTCTGGGCAGAGGCTCTCTGGACAGTAGGCAGGACAATGGTTACTCTGCAGCCTGGTGGGTCCCTGTGGGATCCCTTCATTCACATTCATTCATTCCCTAGTTTCAGAAGCTGGCCCTAATTGTCGCGATATCTGTGTCCTTGGAACTCTATCAGGCACATCCCCTGTTATGTAGATTACTCTGTTACCACTTGTGCATTTAAAAAATTATTTGTGCCTTTTTTTTTGCTTTTTAGGGCTGCACCCCCAAATGTGATCTACACCACAGCTCACGACAACACCAGATCCTTAACCCACTGAGCAAAGGCCAGGGATTGAACCCACGTCCTCATGGATCCTAGTCAGGTTCGTTCACCATTGAGCCATGAAGGGAACTCCTATTGGTGCATTTTTATCCAGATTTCACTGGTGAGGAGACTACATATCTGGGAAGCGAAGGAAGGCTCGATGACCCAGCCAGGTAGCGACACTGGACTTTGAACCCAGGTCCGTTTGTTTCCACTGCTCTTGGGGCCACCATACCAGGACCTTGGGGATATCAAACTGTCCCAGGAACCAAGGGCAGACAGGACAGAGGCTGCACAGGGTTGGGGGGCTCCAGGGCTGCTGGGGTGGCGGGGGGGGGGGATAGAGTCTCGGATGTCTCAGCCCGGCTGCTGGGAGGTGGTCTGGGAAGCTGGCCAGAGCAAAACGAAGCCACAGATGGGTTATTCAGTTGTCACCCCAGCGAGCAACATGGTGCCATGCTGGCTCTGTGGGGACACGGGGAAGCAGGCCAGGACCTTCCCTCAGGAGCTTTGTCTCATTGGTGAGAGAAGCACAGACTCACAAAGAGGGAATCCAGCCGGAAGGCGTGCTCGGGGATCCGAAGAGCTCCCAGGGGGATGGACACTGGGGCAGGGCCGAGAAGGAAGGCCTGAGACTGGGCCTGAGCCAAGGCACTGATGGGGGACCCTGGCAGAGAATAAAAGCAGCCAGCACAAGCCCACAGCTTCCTCACACAGCCTTGCAAACTCTCTGATGTCTCAATCACAAAATGCTCAGAGCCCACGGCTCCTATTTTCCACTTCCATCCTATGTGGAGTTCCTGATTGCAAAGGGGGAAGCTTCTGGATAGCATGAAGATGAGGGAGATTGGGTGGGGTTGGCGAGAGGAGGAGGGGGAAGAAGAGGAGGAGGGAGAGGAGGAGGAAGGAGTGGGTAGGAGAGTCTTTGGAGATGTTGCCAGGTTTCAGATTGAAGCTGCTACACAGTTGCTAAGGAATTCGTGAGAACACAAGGATTTCTTCTATGTCTACACTGTGAGGATTGGGGCGGTCCACACAGGTAGAATATTTTGATGGCTAATAAATCCTAGGTAAGGGGACTTCCTGCTGTGGCGCAATGGGATCGGCAGCGCCTTGGGAGTGCTGGGAGGCAGGTTCGATCCCCAGCTGGCACAGTGGGTTAAGCATCCTGCGTTGCTGAAGTTAGGTTGCAGCTATGAGCAGGTCTGATCTCTGGCTCAGGAGATTCCATATGCTATGGAGCAGCCAAAAAAGGAAAAAAATAAGTAAATTCTGGGTAAGGACCTAAGGAAGAGTCTGTTTTCTAGACTCCTCCGTGAGGGCAAGGCTTCCTACCTTCTCCGCATCCTGATACCCTGAGGCTAAAGGTCAAGGCCACGCAGAGCCCTCAGGCAACTGAGGTTCAGCCAAGGCCCCTGGGCGGGCCTGGGGGCCGAGGGGATCCAGGCCACAGCATCAGGACCAGCTTTGGGGATGTAGGCACAGAACAGTCCCATAGCGTCCCTGGCTCAGAAGAGTCCTGGGCTTGGTTGAAGGCTCTGTTCTTACTGCCTTGAAATTTTAAATATTTTTGGAGTGATGAAAAACATTTTCATTTTGCACAGAATCCACTACATTGTGGATCTATTCCTGTTCATACACCAGTAACCTACATCTGGAGAAGAACTCTGTTTTGGGGGCATTGAAGACATGCTAGATATATATATATATATATATATATATATATATATATATATATATATTTAATGAATGGCTGTACCTGTGGCATATGGAAGTTCCCCTGGCTAAGGGCTGAATCAGAGCTGCAGCCATGGCAACACCGGATCCAAGTCATATCTGTGACCCCAGAGCTTGTGGCAATGCCAGATCCTGAGTGAGTGAGGCCAGGGATCAAACCCGCATTCTCATGGACACTATGTGCGGCCCTTCACCCATTGAGCCTCAACAGGAATTTCTCATCTTTTTTTAAGATGATCCTAAAAGGTGTAGAAAAATAAAGATGTTTAAAAATATAGATGTGCTAAAGAACAAAACAAAACAACAACAAACACTCTTAGTGTGGGATTTGAGTCTTGACTCTGGAGCCAGAACCCCTGGGTTCAAATCCTGACCCTGAGATTTTTTTTTTTTTTTTTGGTCTTTTTGCCTTTTCCAGGGCTGCTCCTGTGACATGTGGAGGTTCCTAGGCTAGGGATCTAATCGGAGCTGTAGCCACCAGCCTACGCCAGAGCCACAGCAACGGGGGATCTGAGCCGCGTCTGCAACCTACACCACAGCTCAGGGCAATGCTGGATCCTTAACCCACTGAGCAAGGGCAGGGATCAAACCGCAACCTCATGGTTCCTAGTCGGATTCGTTAACCATTGCGCCACGACAGGGACTTCTATATATGCTGCTTTTAACTCCCTACTTTGAGCCACAACGGGAACTCCAACCTGAGATTTAAACTTAAGGCAAGACCCCGCAAAACTCCTAGAAGAGAACATAGGCAAAACATTCTCAAACATCAACCGTACAAATGTTTTATTAGGTCAGTCTCCCAAGAGATAAAAACAAAAATAAACCATTGGGACCTAATCAAACTTACAATCTTTTGCACAGCAAAGGAAACCATAAAAAAAAAAAAATACAAGGCAACCTACAGAATGGGAGAAAATAGTTTCAAACGATGCAACTGACAAGGCTTAATCTCTAAAACATACAAACAACTTATACACCTCAACAGCAAAAAAACCAACAACCCAATTGAAAAATGGGCAAAAGATCTGAATAGACATGTCTCCAAAGAAGACATATGGACGGCCAACAGGCACATGAAAAAATGCTTAGCATCACTAATTATTAGATAAATGCAAATCAAAATTACTATGAGGTACCACTTCATACCAGTCAGAATGGCCATCATTAACAAGTCAACAAATAACAAATGCTGGAGAGGGTGTGGAGAAAAGGGTACCCTTCTACACTGTTGGTGAGAATGTAAATTGGCAAAACCACTATGGAAAACAGTATGGTGGTACCTAAGAAAACTAAATATAGAAGTACCATGTGACCCAGCAATCCCACTCCTGGGCATATATCCAGACAAAACTTTCCTTGAAAAAGATACATGCACCCGTATGTTCATTGCAGCATTATTCACAATTGCCAAGACATGGAAACAACCTAAATGTCCATCTACAGATGAATGGATTAAGAAGATGTGGTATATATACACAATGGAATATGACTCAGCCATAAAAAAGAACAAAATAATGCCATTTGCAGCAACATGGATGGAACTATAGACTCTCATACAAAGTAAAGTAAGTCAGAAAGAGAAAGACAAATACCATATGATATTATTTATATCTGGAATCTAATATATGGCACAAATGAACCTTCTACAGAAAAGGAACAAGCTCATGGACTTGGAGAACAGACTTATGGTTGCCAGGGGGAGGGAGAAGGAGTGGGATGGACTGGGAGTTTGGAGCTAGTAGATGGAAACTGTTGCCTTCAGAATGGATAAGCAATGAGATCCTGCTGTGTATGTAGCACAGGGAACTATATCTAGTCACTTGTGATGGAGCATGATGGAGGATAAGGTGAGAAAAAGATTGTATATATATGTGTGACTGGGTCACTTGGCCATATGGCAGAAATTGGCAGAACATTGTAAAGCGACTATAATAAGAAAAAATCTTTAGGAAAAAAAATCCTGACCCTGACACTTTTAGCTGTGTGACCTTGGGCAAGTTGCTTAACCTCTCTGAGTTTCATGTTCCTCATCTATAAATTGGAGATAATAATAGGCTTGGAATTTCCCATTGTGGCTTATCAAGTTAAGAATCTGACTAGTATCCATGAGGATGTGGGTTCGATCCCTGGCCTTGCTCAGTGGGTTAAGAATCCGGCCTTCCCATGAACTGTGGTATAGGTCACAGATGCGTCTTGGATCTGGCCTTGCTGTGGCTATGATGTAGGCCGGCAGCTATAGCTCTGATTTGACTCCTAGCTTGGGAATCCCATATGCCATTGAGTATGGCCCTGAAAAAAAAAAAATTTGACTTTATCTCAGAGGATCGGTAGGAGAAGTGAGCTAATATTAAGTTCTTAGAATAATGAATTCGAGTTACTATTATTTTTTTTAAAAAAGGCAAATTGTTGTATACACTGCCATTGTTATGTATTCAGTAGTTAACTCGTGCTAGAAACATACTTTCATTTTTATCCTCTCTACAGCTCCATAAGATACATATTATTATATTATTATTGCCCAAGTTTTTACAGAAGGGAAAACTGAGGTGCAAAGAATGTAAGTGAATTGCACGAGGCAACACAGAAAGCAAACGGCAGAGCTGGGCTTTGAACCCAGGTGGGCTGGCTCTGGACTTGCATGCTGGACTCCTCCTTGTTACAAAAGTCACCCACACTGAGGCAGGACACAGATTGTTTTGATGGGGCAGGAGGAGATGCTGAGCTGCGTTCACACCATTTTAGACCTGCAGCCTCTCAGGTCCTATAAACTATATTTTCCCACTGCCTAGTACAGTCCAGCCCAGCCACTAACATTTGGGTCTCTCTATTCCTCCTCCTCCTCCTTCTTCTTTCTTTTATTTTTTTGTCTTTTTAGGGCTGCACCCGCAGCATATGGACGTTCCCAGGTTAGGGGTCGAATCGGAGCTGCAGCTGCCAGCCTACGCCATAGCCACAGCCATGCCAGATCCAAGCCGCATCTGTGACCCACACTACAGCTCACGGCAACACCGGATCCTTAACGCACTGAGTGAGGCCAGGGATCGAACCTGCATCCTCATGGATACTAGTTGGGT
Organism: Phacochoerus africanus; assembly: GCF_016906955.1. Lineage (NCBI taxonomy): Eukaryota > Metazoa > Chordata > Mammalia > Artiodactyla > Suidae > Phacochoerus > Phacochoerus africanus. Next base: position 25,793,191 of record NC_062548.1, read on the forward strand.
TCATTCCCATTGCACCGTGGTGGGAACTCCTCTCTATTCCTTTTTGTTGGCTCTGATTTCATATTTAGAGCAGGTGTGTTGACGGCTGACCTGAACATTTTCCCAAATCAACCCCCAAATAAGTCAGGTCCAGTGTCAGAAACTGTGAGTGATCTTCTCAGATGATGGTGTGGGCTTAGGGAAGCCTTACTTCTCTTCTGTGCCCTTCCCCACCACATTTTATTTCTTTCACACACACTTAAAAAACTCCGAGAATCTCCCAAACACCTTTTAATAGCATTATACATACACACATATATTCTCATTATAACTGTATAATGATAACCAATATTGTCCCCATTCTACAGATGGGAAAGTCGAGACCCAGACAGGTCAAGTAATGTGCCTTCGTACTCTCTCTGTACAGTGTTTGCTCTTAATTTTTCCTCACATTGTGGCCGAGAGAGGCCACCCAAGCGTCCTGCGGCTGGCTTCCTGCTTCCTGACATGGAAAAGAGAAACAGCTTCCCTGCTTCCTTTTTTCTTTTCAGGGCCGCACCTGCAGCATATGGAAGTTGCCAGGCTAGGGGCTGAATGGAGCAACTCTGGATCCTTAACCCCCTGAGCAAGGCCAGGGATCAAACCCACATTCTCATGGATACTAGTCAGGTTCTTAACCCACTGAGCCACAAAGGGAACTCCAGGAAACAGCTTGAAAATGCCCTAAGGCCTGGAAAATGCCCCTGCATTCATGCTGGAGAGTGGGTCAGGCAGCAGGGCCCTGTGGAGTCCCTGGTTTTGCATCTTGAAGGGACATCGCCTGGAGTAAATCCAGGAGGAGTGTCTGCTTCCATTTGAGTGCAAACACCCCCAAGACAGAAGCTCCACTGAGCCGCTCTGTGCACACTGACAGCTCACAGCAGGGTGAAGGGAGCCCAGAAGCCCCCTGCTTTGTGAACTTTCTTCTTTGAGGGGAGGAATCCGAGGGGAAATACCAGTGCATGGAGTCCGGAATCACAGAGCTCAGGTTCAAATCCCAGCACCGCCACCCACTAGCTGTGTGACCTTGGGCAAGTCACTTAGACTCTCTGTACCTCAGCTTTCCCCATCAGTAAATGGGGAATGACCACATTGCCTACCTCCTCAGGTGGTTGTGAGGATGAACAGGTAATATATGGTAAGTCATTGGAATGGCACACAGTAAACGCTATGTGATGGCTATTTTCATCATTGGGAGTTCCCTCTTTTGTGTGTGTGTGTCTTTTTGTCTTTTCTAGGGCCGCACCCGCAGCATATGGAGATTCCCAGGCTAGGAGTTTAATCAGAGTTATAGCTGCCGGCCTACACCACAGCCACAGCAATGCCAGATCCAAGCTGCGTCTGCGACCTACAACATAGCTCACGGCAACGCCAGATCCTTAACCCACTGAGCAAGGCCAGGGATCGAACCTGCAACCTCGTGGTTCCTAGTCGGATTTGTTAACCACTGAGCCACAATAGGAACTCCTGTTTATTGTCTTCTTTTACCCTACTTACTCATCAGTGCTTTTTTCTTTGTCCAAATGCCCTAACTTTGTGCATGTTGGAGAGATATAAAGTGGTGGTGAAGTGCTTCCACCCAGACCCTGACTCCACTGCTTGATTAGCTGTGTGGCCTCCAGCGGGTTGCTTCACATCTCTGTGCTTTAGTTTCTGCAACTGCAGAATGAGAACACAGAGCTGTTGTGAAGGTTAAACAAGCCCATCCAGGAAAGGTATTTAGGCCAGTGGCACAAAGTAAATGCTTAAAAACTATTGGCTTTTACCACTGATTTTATATCTATATCTACATATTTTTCATTTTGCTTTTTAGGGCTGCACTTGTGGCATATGGAGGTTCCCAGGCTAGGGGCTGAATCAGAGCTATAGCTGCCGACCTACACCACAGCCACAGCAACACCAGATCCAAGTTGCATCTGTGACCTACACCACAGCTCACGGCAATGCCAGACCCTTAACCCACTGAGCAAGGCCAGGGATCGAACCTGTGTCCTCACAGCTGCTAGTCAGATTCGTTTCCACTGAGCCACAGCGGGAACTACCACTGGTAATATTAATCAATGAAGCGCTTACCGTGAGCTAGGGCTGGACAGGAAGATGTGGGAATACAGAGGCAGGAAAGACACAGGACAGCTGCAAGGACAGTGTGTAGAGAAGACGGATGGAATGGAAGACACAAGGGCCCAGCCAGTGAAGTTGCACAGGCTGTGCAGTTTTTCTCTTTCTTTTCCTTTTTTGTTTTTTTGTTTTTTTGCTTTTGAGGGCTGCGCCCACAGCATATGGACATTCCCAGTCTAGGGATCGAATGGGAGCTGCAGCTGCCAGCCTACACCACAGTTCACAGCAACGCCAATCCCCAACCAGCGAGGCCAGGGATCAAACCTGCATCCTTATGGATCCTAGTTGGGTTCCTTACCCATGAGCCATGACGGGAACTCCCACCATGAAGATTTTCAAGGGCAGAGGAGGGAAGTGGGCATTCTTCCTCGGCCCTGACTGCTGCCAGCCCTGGTGGAGCAGATGGCTTCAGGAACAGCCACATCCAGATGCAAAGCCATGAGGCGTGGATCTGAGCCTGCTCCATAGAGGCGGAGACAATTATCATCAATGGAACAGAGACGGCTTTGGCGGGGGTCACCCACCATCTACCCCCCATCCACCCCCCATCCTGTGTGGACATGCCACATTTATCGGCCTTCATCCTGGGTCCCTGGCTCATCTGTTCACTCAAGCCATGTGGTCTGAGTGTCCACGAAATCAACGGCCCTGGAGTTTATAATGCAAATAAGTGGGAGCCGCTTACAGCCCACTGGAGAGTTCAGCGTGGAGTTGGGGAGCGGCTGCAGCAGCAAGGTGCAGATCGGAGAAAGACTCACACCTCTAGACGGACGCTGAGCACTCCTTCTATTGCAGGCCTGGGGCTGCTGGGGGAATCACGGCTTCTCCACCCCACCCCCGGCTTTGGGAGATGCTGCCAACCACCAGAAGTAGAGCCATGAGTCAGGCAGATGATGCAGTGAGAGTCCCTGCCGGTCACACCCCAGGCAGGATTCCTTCCCTGGTCATACCGTTTCCTACAGCCATTGTGTGGGGACCTCCAGTTCTTCCAAGAGGTGCACAGAGAAGAGGCAGGCTTGGGCTGTCTGTCCCATCTCTGTCTGCTGGGCACTGGGATGGGGTATCATTTATAGGAGAGTCTGGACGGTCATATGTGATTGGGCGTTGTCTTCGTGTGTATTCCCATGACACAGATCCTAGAGATTTGCATGCCTGAGGTTCCCTGGGATGGGCTGTGGGGAATAATCCCGGCCCGGTGGGGGAGTGAGGGAGGCAGGGCTGGCCAGAGGGTGAATGGAACTGCGATGCCCTCGTCATGTGGGCTCAGTCTGGGCCACGGGGACTGGGGAGCTGAGATAGCTTTTAGAGATGTCCTGAATGAAAGCCGGGGGGGGGGTCTTGGGACTCCCACCTTGAGCAGCCATCAGAGGTGGGGTGCCCCTGAGAAGGGCTGCGTGACCTTAGCCAAGGCAGCTCCTGAGGCTGAGGGCAATTTCCAGAGAGGGGCTCCAGCTGTGAAGGGCTGTGTCCAGCAGCTGGAGGAGGAGGGCACCTCGGGGCATCTGTCATTCAGGTCGAACCGACTGGGGGTGTCCATCACGGCTGTGCCGCTGACTAGCAGAGACACACTGGATAAGTCCAGCTCCAGGAGCCCCATCTACCCCAACAAGGGAGCCAAGGCCAGGGGATGCATCAGAGGGCTGGGGTGAAGGCTAAAGGAGGGGCCCGCAGATGAAGCTTTTAGCACAGAGCATGGCAATGTTATGGGAGATTGTTGTTATGCCTCATATGCAGAATATCATACTGAATGCAAATCATGGCATGTGTGTGTGTGTGTGTGTGTGTGTGTGTGTGTGTGTGTGTTTGGGAGGTGGGGGAGGGGCGGGAGTCAGGCGTGGAAAGGTTTGCATCCAGGAAATCTTCCATATGGGGACAATTGAATTTTGCAGACCCCATGGTACCTGGCCATGGTACCACAAAGGTGCGGAGTGGGCGAGGCGCAAACGGCTAGAAGGCATGGTGAATAGCACAGTGGTGAGAAGGTGGCCTCGGACTGCCGGGTGGTCCCGGTCTTTTGAGGTCAGGACCAGTGCCCTCCTCCATCCCACACACCTGCTGCACAGAGAACCTCTCTGCTTCTGAAACTGTCACTCAACCTTTTTACCTTTCTTATTTCTCAGCACGGCTGCTTCCTCAGCCAGAAGGGAAAAAAAAATGAAAAGCCCGGAAGGAAGAACAGGAAGCCTGAGCTTTCATGGTGCAAAATACAAGAAGCCCCATCCATTGCCTGGCATCCAAAAGGAGATTGAGGTCGACTCTGAGCCTAACACATTCATTTATATTTATTTTATTTATTTATTTATTTATTTATTATTATTATTTTGTCTTTTTTGCCGTTTCTTGGGCCGCTCCTGCAGCATACGGAGGTTCCCAGGCTAGGGGTCCAATGGGAGCTGTAGCTGCCGGCCTACACCAGAACCACAGAAACTCGGGATCTGAGCTGCTCTGCATGCACGTTCAGTTGTGCACTGCTCTGCATGCACAATTCAGTTTGTTTTTTTGTTTTTTTTGTTTTTTTTGTCTTTTTGCCTTTTCGAGGGCCGCTTCCCGTGGCATATGGAGGTTCCCAGGCTAGGGGCCAAATCGGAGCTGTAGTCACCGGCCTACGCCACAGCCACAGCAACTTGGGATCCAAGCCGCATCTTCCACCTACCCCGCAGCTCACGGCAACGCGGGATCCTTAACCCGCTGAGCAAGGCCAGGGATCGAACCCTCAACCTCATGGTTCCTAGTCGGATTTGTTAACCACTGTGCCACAACGGGAACTCCACAATTTGATTTTTTTAAGTGGAAAAAATGTATAGCTCTAGGTAACAAAAAGATGACTGGTACCTTTCCCCATGTATATATTTTTTTTAAAAACTATCTTCAAATATGTATAAGGACGTACAACAGATTCTATTTTTTGTTAGTTTTTGAAATATCAAATCTCATTTAAAAAAAAAGAAAAACCTTTTCTCAGAGTTCCCTGGTGGCCTAGAGGTTAAAAATATGGCGTTGTCACTGCTGTGACTCAGCTCACTGCTGTGGGGTGGGTTTGATCCCTGTCCCAGGAAAAAATAAAAAAACCTTTTCTCTCTCACTCCCACCACATGTTCTTGCCCAAAACATGTGCTTACTTTGCCATGAATCCAGACCTGAGGGTAAATAAAACCTGCAAGAGCTCAGTCTTCCTGAAATTCTAATGAAGAAAAGCAGCCATTCCACAAGCAAATTCATACAGAAACACATTAACTGCAGGTAGTGATAAATACTATGAAGGCCATCAAACGGGGCAGTGGGATGTGGAGCTGGTGGACAGTGGGAATAGCCCCAGAAGGGCCCAGAGAAGTTGATGTTTAAGTAGAGTCTTTTTTTTTTTTTTTTTTTTGCCATTTCTTGGGCCGCTCCAGAGGCACATGGAAGTTCCCAGGCTAGGGGTCTCATCGGAGCTGTAGCCACCAGCCTACGCCAGAGCCACAGCAACACAGGATCCAGAGCCACGTCTGCAACCTACACCACAGCTCATGGCAACGGCAGATCCTTAACCCGCTGAGTAAGGCCAGGGCTCGAACCTGCAACCCCATGGTTCCTAGTCGGATTCGTTAACCACTGAGCCACGAGGGAATGCCCCTTAAGTAGAGTCTTAAATAGTAAGGAGAAGACAACCACAAGAAGAGCTTTCCAAGAGAAAGACAAACACTGTATGATACCACTTATACGTGGAATCTAAAATACGGCACAAAGGAACCTATATACAGAAGAGAAACAGACTCACGGACATGGAGAATAGACTGGTGGTTGCCAAGGTGGAGAGGGGAGTGGGAGTAGTAAACAGGAAGTTTGGGGTTAGTAGATGCAAACTATTCCATCTAGAATGGATATGCAATGAGGTCCCGTGGTACCTCAAAGGCAACTATATCCTATCTCTTCGGATAGACCATGATGGGTGGTAATATAAGAAAAGGAATGTATATATGTGTATGATGGTGTCATTTTGCTGTACCACAGACATTGATGCAATATTGTAAATTGACTGTAATGATAAAAAAGAAGAAGGAGGAGGGGGATGAGGAGAGGAGGAAGAAGAGCTTTCTAGGCAGCAGGAAGGCAAGGGCTAGGGACTAGGGCGTTTGTTAGAGAATGAAAAAAATAAAAAGGATCCGTGCAGCTGGAGCAGAAATGGGCTGGGGAAAGGGGGATGCATCTGGAGAGGCAAGCGAGGGTCCACGATTTCTTCACTCCCACTTGTACCTTATACCCACCTGGAGAGCTCTTTTAAAAAATACCAGCATTGAAGTTCCCCTTGTGGCTCAGTGGAACTGAACCTGACTAGTATTCATGAGGGCACAGGTTCGATCCCCGGCCCCGCTCAGTGAGCTAAGGCTCCAGCATTGCCGCGAGCTATGATGTAGGTCACAGACATGGCTTGGATCTGGTGTGGCTGTGGCTGTGGTGTAGGCCGGCCGCTGCAGCTCAGATTCATTCCTTAGCCTGGGAACTTCCATATGCCACAGGTGAGGCCCTAAAAAGAAGAAAAAAAGAAAATCAGTGCCTAGAACCCACCACAGAGGGGTGGGGATCAGGCAGGGGTGTGGTTGTTTTTTTTTTTTTTTTTTTTGCCTCACCCCATGGCATCCAGAAGTTCCTGGGCCAGGGATTGAACCCGAACCACAGCAGTGACAATGCCAGATCCTTAACCCACGAGGCCACCAGGAAGCTCCCAGCTGTGTGTTAAGAAAACTTCCCAAGTGACCCAATGTGCAGCCAGGCTTGAGAACCACTCGTGTGGTGCCTGGAAGCCCAGAGGCTCTTCAGTTTTGACGTGCATCCCAACCACTAGAGGGTCTTGTGAAAAAGCAGATTCTGGCTCAGTAGTTAGGGTTTAGCTGCTGCATTTCTTTCTTTCTTTTTTTTTTTTGGAGGTTCCCAACCTAGGGGTCTAATCGGAGCTGTAGCCACTGGTCTACACCAGAGCCACCGCAATGAGGGATCCAAGCCCAGTCTGGGGCCTACACTATAGCTCACAGCAACGCCAGATCCTTAACCCACTGAGCAAGGCCAGGGATCAAACCCGCAACCTCATGGTTCCTAGTCGGATTCGTTAACCACTGAGCCACGACGGGAACTCCTAGCTGCTGCATTTCTAACAAACTCCTAGATGATGCTAATGCTTCAGGTCATGGACCACACTTTGAGAATCAAGGATTTGGGCTGGGATAAGGAAGCTTACTTTTTTTTTCTTTTTTTTTCTTTTTGCCACACCAGAAGTTCCCAGAACAGGAATCAAACTCTCGCAGACATTGGGGTCTGCACCACAGCCGAGGCAACACCAGATGCTTCAGCAGCTGCATCTCAAAGGAACTTCCAAGGTGGATTATGTTTAAAGAGCCATGAGAAGCCACTGGAGAGTATTAAGCAAAAGGAGAGCTCAACTGTATAGGTGCTTTCAAAAGATTACTCAGGCGACAATGAAGAAAACGAACTGGAGGGAGAAAAGAGTGGATACCAGACAATATGAGATGAGGACAAAAAGAAAAAAGCTGAGTGACTTTTCTTGCTTTCCATGTGCCTAAAGCTCTGGAGATTCTGGGTGTGGGGATAGCAGCAGGAGAGAGATTAGAAATACACAGGCTTGAAGTTCCTGTTGTGGCTCAGTAGCAAGGAATCCGACTAGGATCCATGAGGATTTGGGTTCCATCCCTGGCCTCGCTCAGTGGGTTATAGATCTGGCATTGCTGTGCGCTGTGATGTAGGTTGCAGATGTGGGTACGATTCAACTCCTAGCCTGGGAAATTCCATATTCTGCAGGTGCAGCCATAAAAAGACAAGAAAGGAAGGAAGGAAGGGAGGGAGAAAGAAAGAAGGAAAGAAAGACAGACAGAAAGAAAGAAATACAGAAATACAGAAAGAAGGAAGGAAGGAAGGAAGGAGGAAGGAAGGAAGAAAGGAAGGAAAGGAAAGGAAAGGAAGGAAGAAGGAAGGAAGGAAGGAAAGAAAGGAAGGAAGGAAGGAAGGAAGGAAGGAAGGAAGAAAGAAAGAAAGAAAGAAAGAAAGAAAGAAAAAAGAAAGAGAAAAAGAAAGAAAGAAAGAAAGAGAAAAAGAAAGGAAGGAAGGAAGGAAGAGGAAAGGAAAGGAAAGGAAGGAAGGAAGGAAGAGGAAAGGAAAGGAAAGGAAGGAAGGAAGGAAAGAAAGAAAGAAAGGAAGGAAGGAAGGAAGGAGGAAGGAAGGAAATTCCATGTTCCGCAGGTGCAGCCATAAAAAGACAAGAAAGAAAGAAAGAAAGAAAGAAAGAAAGAAAGAAAGAAAGAAAGAAAGAAAGAAAGAAAGAAAGAAAGAAGGAAAGAAAGAAAGAGAAAGGAAAGGAAAGGAAAGGAAGGAAGGGAAGGGAAAGGAAGGGAAAGGAAAAGGAAAGGAAAGGAAAGGAAAGGAAAGGAAAGGAAAGGAAAGGAACATAGAGGCTTTAGTCTAGAATCCCTGTGTCATCTCATTCAACACTCAGAACTCTTCCGTGAGCACTAACTCATCTAAGCCATGACTTTCAAACCCAGATCTATTCCCCAACCCCTGGGATCTCCGAGAACAGAAAGGAGACGCAGATCTGGGGAAGCACAGAAAACTGGAAGAACATATAGTGTTTTAAACGATAAGAAAATGATTCTGAACATCTCACCTCTTTCGTTGCCAACTAATAGCGTTCTCTTGGGTGAAAGAACTGAATCTGCGTGCCAAGACGAACGAAAAAGGTATGGTTTTCATTTGGAGGCTTAATCTTACTAGATGGAAAATAGTTCCCCTAGCCCCATTCCCTGCCTTGCGGGATGCTTTCAAACCAGTCCCCCAGCCCTGAGAGAGTCATGAGTTAGAAAAGCAAAAGAAACAACGAAGACCACGGGGGACAAGAGAGATGCCTTGACAGGGTGGGGAGAGGTCCCTCTCTGCTCACACACTCGCTGTGACAAGGCTGGGCAGTGAGACGTCGTGCTTGCCCCAACACAGTCTGGAGAAGTTGGCTTGTCCTGCTGCTGATGGTTTGCTCTGTTCTGGTATTAATTCCCCATCCTCCAGAGAATCTGGATGCTAACTTGTCTGGAAACTCATTGACCCACGAAAGAAATAAAGGCGAACGAATGTTTTTGCAAGACAAAGTAACGCAAAGTAACTCAAACTTGGTTTTATAATATAAAAAGAGGGTCAGGGATTTCCACATGATTGAGTTGTTATGGTTTTTCTATGAACATGCGAGCACAAATTCCAGGATCCCAAACAGGGGTTCTGAAGGTTATTTCCTGCCAGAGGACATATTTTGTTGGCTCTGTTTCTTTTTTTCTTTTTTCTTTTTCTTTTTACGGCCACACCCACAGCATATGGAGGTTCCCAGGCAAGGGGTCCAATCAGAGTGGCAGCTGCTGGCCTGTGGGCTTCACAGCCACAGCAACACCAGATCTGAGCCATATCTGCAACCTGTGTTGCAGTTTGCAGCAATGCTAGAACCTTAACCCACTGAGAGTGAGGTCAGGGATCGAACCTGCATCTTCACAGGTTCAAGTTCTGAACACTGTGTCAGGTTCTGAACCTGCTGAGCCACCATGGGAACTCCTTTTGGTTGGCTTTTAAAGAGTTTTGGAAAGATTGCCAATCATAGCTGATGTCTAAACACTGTAGGGTTCACCCCAAAAATCTAGGTGTCTGGCTTCTTCCGAAAACTCCGAGAACCTGGCAAACACTAGCCCACCTTTCTGTAAGAGGCCATGAGATTTCCAGTTGGCCATTGCCACTTCCCTCATGTATAACCCCTGGCTCTGCAGGCACCTGCATTTTGCAACTCTGTCGACAGATTTTGAATCCATTGTTTGCCCCATGAGGTCTTGGGTCCGCAAGTTGGGAACAAAAAATGCACCTCTTTATCTGGACTTAAAAGCAGTTTAGAAGCCACTCAGATCAAAGATCGCAGTCATGACTCAAAAAAGCGCTCTACAAAGAGAGAAATGCGGGTAGGAATAATCATAGCTTTCCACTTGGAGCACCTCTCTGATGTTAGTGGTCTCTGGTTCTCAAAGTGGAAGAGCTGCACACACAAGTACTTTCAGATTTTGATCTCCTCAAGCTTGAAGCACGGTACATCCCTTACAGAGAATGAGAAAGGTTACCTTAGGATGTGTCACGCTATCCTGCGCGCGCGTAGGATGCGTCACACTGTCCTGCGCGCGCGTGCCATCAACTTTGTTAAAACCCAATGGGCAGCAAATAGGTGGCTTTAACGCCTGTCTTCCTCTCATGCTCCAAAAAAGAAGGTTGTGGAAGGCAGTATGGTCATGAAAATGGAAGGCCTTTCAAATATAGCTATCCTCCAAGCAAAAACACAAATTCTAAAAGATATAGGCACACCGGGGTTCACAGCAATGTTCTTTATCATAGCCCAGATATGGAAGCCACCTAACTGTGCTTTGATAGATGGATAAAGACGTGGTATTGGTAGACGATGGAATACTACTCAGATGTGAAGAAGAGAAATCTTGTCATTTGCACAACATGGATCCATCTGAAGGGTATGGTGCTAAGTAAAATGAGTCAGAGAAAGAAACACAAAATGATCTCCCTTATATGTAGAATCTAAAAAACAAGCAAACAGGTAAATAAAACAAAAATAGACTCATAGCTACAGAGAAAAAAAAGATTTGCCGAAGGGACGGGGTGCGGGTGGGGGCAAAATACATGTCGGGGATACAAATCTCCGTTATAAAATAAGCCACAGGGGAGTTCCTGCAGTGGCTCAGCAGGTTAAGAACCCCACATAGCGTCCATGAGGATGTAGGTTTGATCCCTGGCTATACTTAGTGGGTTAAGGATCTGGGGTTGTCACAAGCTGCCGTGTAGATTGCAGTTGTGACTAGGATCCAGGGTTGCTGTGGCTGTGGTGTAGGGCTCAGTTGCAGCTCCAATTCGACCCCTATGCTGCTGGTGCAGTGGTTAAAAGAAAATTATTAAATAAATAAATAAAATAAGTTACAAGGATGTAATATACAGCATAAGGAATATGGTGAATAATACTGTAATAACTTTGTTGTAGGGACAGATGGTTACTAGACTTACAATGGTGACTATTTCATAATGTATGCAAATGTCAAATTATTATGTAGTACACCTGAAGCTAACAAAAGATTGTATGTCAATTATATTTCAATTAAAAAATACATATGCAGGGAATTCCTGTTGTGGCTCAGCGGAAACAAATCTGACTAGTATCCAAAAGTGAGGTTGCAAGTTCGATCCCTGACCTCTCAGTGGGTGGGGTGTCCAGCGTTGCCGTGAGCTGTGGTGTAGGTCACAGACGCAGCTCGGATCCTGCATGGCTGTGGCTCTGGCGTAGGCCCGTATCTGCAGCTCCGATTTGACCCCTAACCTGGGAACTTCTATATGCCATGGGGTACGGCCCTAAAAAAAAAAAAGCTATAGCTAATTTCAAGGAGGAAGAAGTTTAGACTAAATCATGTCATATGGGATTAGAATCGGAGACATGAATGTGAACTCTTTTGAATTTAAAATAGATACAGATAGATAAAAACAGAAACAATTACAGATATGTCTATAACATGGCTTACTGCACACACACACATTCCTCTCGAAGCTCCGTCTGCCAAGTGGCCCAGGAGTAAACAGCAATGAGCATAACCAGCCCACAGTCTTGGTTTCTAATCCCATCCTCCAGTGAAAGGAATCAGGAATCCTGGAGGAAAATGACTTCTTCCAAGCAGAGAGTAGACAGGATGAGCCCAGAGCATCCTGTAGGCTAGAAGATAAGGATGTGCTAATATCCAAAGCCACGGAGGAAGATCAAGGGGACACAGGAGCCAAGTGAATGGGCCAACAGCCCAAGTGGCCAGTGGGAGAAAGGAAATAAATAATGGAGGGATGGATTGCAACTCAAAGGATAACATACATGAGTCCATCTGATGAAAAGGAATGAATGGATGGGTGAATGAATGAATGGAGGAGGAGGGCCGTTCTCCTGTACAGCAGGGTTCCAAATAATTTATGTAGATACTGCTTTCTCAAGGAAGCGGGAGGCAGAGCTCCCCAACCCGAGTGTGGGCTGTACAGAGTAACTTCCTTCTAAATAACATGGGGAGGGGTGAGAGAATCGCTCCACAATGGAGAAATCGGATGAACACGACCTCAGCCTGGCGATCAAGGTCAACATCAACACTGAGGTCGTGTGAACAGCACGTACCCTTGACATGTGATGAGAATGGCGCTCTTTGTGGTCTTCCTCTCCAAACCCCTTACCCCTGATGTCAGCATGAGAAAAACATCAGACGAAGCCACATTGAGGGACAGTCTCTAGAATACCATGTCAGTAGTTCACAAAACTCTCAAGGTCATCAAAAACGTGGAAACACTGTCACCATCTAGAGGAGCCTAGAGAGATGTGATGACTAAACATAATATGACAACCTGGAAGGGATCCAGGGACAGAAAAAGGACATGAGGTAAAAGCTACAGATATCAGAATAAAGTATGGGATTTAGTTAATAATGTATCAATATTGGTTCATTAGTTGGAATACATATATCCTAGTAATATAAAATCTTAGCCGCAGGGGAAAATGAATGCGGGGTACACAGGAACTTGCTATGTGTCTTTGCAGCTTTTCTGTAAATCAAAAACCATGCTAAGTAAAACATTTATTTATGAATGTACTCATCTTCGGACTCAGTAATTTCTGTTCTAGAAATTCTATCATAAGGAAATTATAATGAATGCATGCAAGAATTTATTTACAATGGTGTGCAATGGTGTGTGTGTTACTGTTTTTAATTGGAAGCTAACTAAATATCCAATAATAAGAGATTAACTAAATAAGTTATGGCACTTCGTACAATGAAATACTATCCAGTCATTAGATGATGCAGGAAAACATTTGTCAGTGTAGAAAAGATGGTTACTATGCTTTAGCAAATGAGAGAGTACATTACAAAAAACGCAGAGGATAATGCCATTTGGGTTAAAAATAAGGGCAAACTATATAGAGTAGAATATGTAAATATATATACTCAGTGGGGGTTGGATCTGAGCTAGAAGATCAGGATAATTATTATTACTTACGGTTTTGTTTTGGTTTTGGCGGCATCCATGGCATACCAAGTTTTCCCGGGTCAGGGATCGAGTTACTTTCAAACTAATTTTTTTTTTGCTTTTGTCTTTTTTTTTTAATGGCTGCTTCTGCAGCATATGGAAGCTCTCAGGCTAGGGATTGAATTGGAGCTGCAGCTGCCCACCTACAGCACAGCCACAGCCATGTCAGATCTGAGCTGCGTCTGACCTACACCACAGCTCATGGCAACGCCAGGTCCTTAACCCACTGAGTAAGGATCCTTGAACCCACATCCTTATGGAGACTAGTTGTGTTCTTAACCTGCTGAGCCAAAATGGGAACTCCTCAAACTAAATATTTATTTTCATTTATTTATTTATTTATTTATTTATTTATTTATCTTTTTGTCTCTTTAAGGCCACACCCACGGCAGATGGAGGTTCCCTGGCTAGGGGGTCTAAGGGGAGCTGCAGCTGCCGGCCTATAGCACAGCCACAGCAATGCACAATCCGAGCCACGTCTGCGTCCCACACCACAGCTCAAAGCAACGCCGGATCCTTAACCCACTGAATGAGGCCAGGGATCGAACCTGAATCCTCATGGATGCTAGTCAGGTTCATTAACCACTGAGCCATGATGGGAACTCCCAAACTAAATTTTTACTTTCTACGTTTTCTATAGTGAATGATACATTGCTTCTAGAGTAACAAAGAAAAGCAGTTATATAGACATATAATAAAAAATATACATGATATATTAATATATGATATATTAATATAACAATAATATAATATATACTATAATATATGTATAATTATATATGTGAAAAACCACAGGCTTTCAGACCCAGAGTGTGGACTCTCACTCAGCCCACGGTCATGCAGCCATGGGGCCAGATCCAGTCTTTCCCTTTCTCAAGGCAACTAGAAAAACACAAGGAGGTCTTTTCAGTGCCAGAGTTTTGTGGCTGAACACATCTGGGAAACGGGACAAAAGGGCATATACGGGGTGGAGCGGCTCCAGAACTTTACAGAGATCTTCCCACAGCCCCTCCTTGTCCATCTCTCTGGGGTCCTATCTGGGACGACCTTCAGAGTCCTGGGCCTCAGAGAGGTTTGCTCAGGCAGGTGAGTCTGGGGGACTCTTTGTAGGATCTCCATAAACTCTTATTGGGTAGATGATGAAGCATGCATCCCTCTCTCTAATTGAGAAGCTCTTGCCTCTGGCTTTTGGAGGACTTGCTCCCATAGCACAGTGGTCCTCATCCCAGCCCGGCCGCCCCCTTCCATCCCCTGAGCAGCTTCAGAACAAGCGGGTACCTCAGATTCAAGCTTAATCAGGTCTGGGGACGGCAGGAGGGGGGAGCAGGCATCGGTACCTTTAAGCACCTCCTGGCTCATCATCTGTGTGTCCAGGACAGAGGACACTGCTGCAAGCTGTGCTCTCAGCTCCTGTTTGAGGGCCATTTGTAGACCCTACAGCAATGTGGGATCTGAGCCGCATCTGTGATCTACACAGCAGCTCACGGCAGTGCTGGATCCTTAACCTTCTGAGTGAGGCCAGGGATCGAATCCGCATCCTCATGGATGCTAGTCGGATTCTTAACCTGCTGAGCCACAATGGGAACTCCGGAGGATCCTGGTTTTATAACATAGCAGTAGTTGTCATATACATCAGGGAACAAGAGAGTTAATGTTTTAATATCTTCAGTGAAGGGGGATAGAGAAAGAGAGGGAGAGAGAGAGACTTTATGGGGGAGCCTGTAGATCTCGAGACATCCTCCAGGGAGTTCTCCTGTGACTCAGTGGGTTAAGGATCTGGCTTTGTCACTGCAGCAGCTTGGGTTGCTGCTGTGGCATAGGTTCAATCCCTGGCCCGGGAACTTTCACATGCCACCGGTGCAGCAAAAAGAAAAAAAAAGAAAAGAACAGGAAAAAAAAAAAAGAAAGAAACATCCACTAGAATGAGCATACATTCCCCAGCAAACCCAGCTTCCCTTTTCAGAGAATAGCTGAGGAGTGTCTTTAGAGATAGCAGCGGTATTGCCATGGCCCCCTGAGCTTCTCCTTTGCAGCTCTTATCTCAAAAGTAATTGATTAATTTGTGTGTGTGTGCACAGCTGGGTGTCTGGTAAGGAAGAGGTTAGATTTTGTTTTCTGCAAGAGAAATAGTTGGTCTGTGGTTCTGGAGGAGCTGCACATTCAGAGGACCAATTCACAGCGGGAGACCAAAGTGAGAAGTTGGGGAACCCTCTTCGGTGCAAACTGGTCCTGCAGGTGCTGCAGGAGGGCAGGGTGGACCCCTAGATGGAAGTCACCCCAGGCAGAAGATGGAGGTCATTGACGGGGAACGACAGTCAGGGATTGGTGGACACTGGGAGCAATCCCGACCTTGCCATCCTGAGGGCAGACTTGAACTTGAATCTATGGATCTGTATGGTGAGATGCACCTTGTGCAGAATTCTTCCTGTCTTTCGCTCCACCATTAGAGCTTGGTGGTTGGAGGTGATGGTGCTGGTTCAAATCCTGGCCCTGTCACAGCTGTGACCTAGGAGGGTTACTTAACAGTTCTAAGCCTCAGTTTCCTTATCTGTGAAACGAGGATAATCTTAATATTTCCCCCTTAGAATTGTTTTAAGGATTACATGAGCTATTGTATGAAATACGCTTAGAATCATACCCAGTCCATAAACTGCTGAATCACTCAATAAACGTCAATTGTTTTCCTTATTCACACCTTAAAGGATCACAGCAGCCTGGGTAGAAATTGCACTGTCTCTGGGGACTCTGATCGGGCTGCCGTCTGTGCCAGGAGTAGCAAGTTGAGAATCCAGTAGCAGGCTGGGTGGCATGGTTGTATGGAGGTCCCTTTTGAAGCTGCTATCTCTAGTGGCAGCTGGGATACAGCAGCACCTCCAGGAAGTACATCTGGCTGCAAGTCTGAAGAAACCTGAGTGACCCCTGGGATGCCAGGAAGAAACCAGGAGACTTAGAAAAAGACCCGAGGAAAGAAATTGGACTCCTAGCTACCCTGGCAGGTAAAGGGCAAGAACTTGGCCTCTGGAGGGTGCTCTGGAGAAACCATGCCTCGTCTCCTACCTGCAGAGCACACCTGCCTCCCCCACCTGCACGTGAGAGAAGGTATCGCCAAGTGCCACCTTGTCCCTAGTGCGTGGCATCTAGTTGACACTCAGCATCCATCACTTAAATGAACAACGAAGCACATGCAATGCTTTATACCTAGTATCTCATTTAATTCTCCTAACAGCCCTAGGAAATAGGCAGCACAAGGGTTATATACCTCATTTAGCCAGATAAACCAGCGCCGACTCATAACTGGCAATATCCCAGGTCTCAGACCCCACCCTGTTCTTTCTGCTATTGCACGCTGCCTCCAAAATACCTTTCATTTGTTTGTTTTGCCAGGAGTTAAGGACAGTATGGTTTCATCACCGTCATTCGCCTAGACTTTCTGGGAGTGTGTAAAGTCATTTGACCTCCTTGCCAAGCATCCCCTGGCTATAAAGACAATTATCTCCTCCATTGCCCTGGAACCTGGACCTTCTGCCCATCAGAGCAGACAGACTTCTCTTGAAGCCTGTGGGCAGTCTTAATGAACAGCGGTTGGGAACCTTGGGGCTTTGGCACAGGTGGCTCTGCTGTCAGCAGGGATGGTGCTGTGTCCCTTCATGCTGGCTAATTCAGGGGATTTCTCATTCCCA
This sequence comes from Phacochoerus africanus, assembly GCF_016906955.1. Taxonomy (NCBI): domain Eukaryota; kingdom Metazoa; phylum Chordata; class Mammalia; order Artiodactyla; family Suidae; genus Phacochoerus; species Phacochoerus africanus. The sequence continues at coordinate 25,810,122 of NC_062548.1, forward strand.
AGCCAAGGGGATTCTGGTCCAGCTGCCTGGAGGAAAGATGTTCTGGTGTCTTCTTCCAATGTCCTCTCTAAGTTAAGAGTTTGCAGAGGAGCAAAAGGAAGCAATTTTACTTACCTAGATCTGACTTCCTGCTCCCACATCTCTCACCAAGGTGCACAAAACAGAGCTTGTGGGAAGAATATATCTTCTCAGAAGCAATGAATTTTTTTCAGAAGGGAGATAAGGCAAGAGCAGTTTTCTATGGGACCACATTCCTGCAGCAGCAGAAGAACAGATGGATGGGGATAAGAGGCAGGAGGACTGGAAAGCTCTTGATTCAAGGGTCTTTTTTTTTTTTTTTTTTTTTGCCCACCTCCAGTAATGTTTCCAATAGGAATCCCAGAACCAGATGCAGGGTCTAGGAATGAGAACTTCTACTTTCTAGCTCTCCCTTGGCCCTCTCAGCCAGCTTTCAAAAACATCTGTTGGCCAATGCTGGGCAAATAGTTTTGTCTCTCTGGTCCCCACCTTTCTCAAGCTGAAACTGAAAGGGAACCCAATCAGGGGAGCCAGCAAACCTCAGCTGCAGAATATTTCACTGCCGACTGTAGAGGATACCCCAAGAATCTTGTTACCAATCGCAGTGTAAGCCCCAAAATGTGCAAGGGATGTACTTTTTATTTTTATAAATTGAGGCAGGTCCTGTTCTCACTCAGTTGCTTTCTGATATGCTCTCGGAGTGGAGCAGGAAAGACAAGTGGAGTCAACAACCCCCGGTTATCCATTTTGCAGATGAGAAAACCGAGGATGCTGAGAGCTCAGAGTAACTTGTACAGATTCATGGCGGCCAGGGATAGAGATAAGATTCAAATGCTGGCGGCATGGCTCCAAAGTCCATGCTCTGAACTGGCTGTCAAGTGGAGTGCCAAGGTCACAGAGAACCAGAGACTAAAGGGGATGGTTGGAGGACCCTTGAGGTCATCCAGCCTAAGCATCTCATTGTGTAAAGATGGAAACAGGGCTCCCAAGGGGCATGGTTTATTCCATGGCACAGAGCAAAGCAGGGGCAGAGCTGAGACTAGAACAAAGATTCTGGATTTTCCAATAGAGAAGAGTTTAATATTTTCTTTTCTTTTTCCTTTTTAGGGCCACATCCACAGCATATGGAAGTCCCCAGGCTAGGGTAGAATCAGAGCTACAGCTGCCAGCCTACACCACAGCTCATGGCAACGCCAGATCCTTAACGCAGGGATCAAACCTGCATCCTCACGGATTCTAGTTGGGTTTGTTTCCACTGCACCTCATGGGAACTTGGGGAAGACTTTAATATTTTCCTGACAGCACCAAGATCAGGGTTTGGGATTGGCACATGCACGCTGAGGTATATGGAATGCCAGGCCAGTGGGGACCTGCTGTATCTAGCTCAGTGAACTCTCTCTCCCCAGTCTTCTGTGATAATCTATGTGGGGAAAGCATCTGAGAGCGAATGAATATGTGTAAAGGTATGACTGGGTCGCTTTGCTGTACAGCAGAAATAATCACAACCCTGTGGATGAACTACACTTCAATAAAACTTTTTTTTAAAAAATGAAACAAATGAAACTAAATCCAGGGGAGAAGGACTTCTTGACCTGGATGGGGCCCCACGTCCAGAGCGGCCAAGATCTGAAAGGTCAGGTCTATACAAGCAAATCATCCAAATGTTTCCAAGAGCTTGGATGTTTGGCACCAGATGGACCTGACAACCCAAAGACTGGATAGATGTTTTACGCTCTCCCTGATACTCAGGTCTTCCAATCAAACACCTTGGCTTGGTTTCCTCTCCAACACCCTAGAGGGACATCTTCTTCGTCCTTCCTTGTTCCCCATCCTTTGGGGGGGGCATTGAGGCTCTTTCCCCTATCCCATTTCATTTTTCAGGATTATTGTTTGGTTCTTTCTGGCTTAGATTATACCCAAATTTCTTAGGACTGACTCAAAGGAAAAAGCATTTTGTTAAAATAGATGCGTTGCTTTTAAACAATTTGTCCTCCTACTCACTTTTTCTTTTTGGAAGACAGAAACTGAATATAGATTTGTGGGAGAGAGATAAAGAGGGAGCCAGAGAAGAGGGGTAGAGAGGAAGAAGGGGAGAAGAGAGAGGCTGGGGGAGGGTGGGGGAGAGAAGAGGAGGTGGGGGCAGGACAGGGAGGAGGGGGATGGGAGCGCCACAGAAGATGCTGGGAAATGAGCCAGGACCCTTCCCCATTTCTGGACGCGCTCAAGCTACCACCCAAGACCAGAGCTGGTTAATGTCCAAGAGGATGCCCTGCTCCTCGCGCATCCCCACTCTGGTCTCCTAAAGGGGGGTGGGATGCAGGAAGCCAGCCCCCAGAAGAAATTGACCCAGAGAACCCTTCACGTGAGGGATTCCTGCTGACTCTGTTCCCCCATTCATGAGTCCCCTTGAGGAATGATTGAGAAACCCAGCCATTCCTTTGGCTCAGCGGGAGGACAGTTCATGCATATTCAAATCCCTCCCTTCCAGAGCTAAACTTAGCTGCCACCTTGCTCATCCTGAATGCCTTCCACCTCCGCATGCCCGATTATCCGCTCCACCTGTGCCCAGGAGACCGTCTCGTCTGTCGCCCCCAAGTCCTTGCCTCATCAATAACCTCCCCTCATTTACCCAAATCTCTCTCCATCGGCTCACCCTGAAACACCACTCTGCTTCCCTTCGGAAGGGCAACCTCCTTAACCCTTTCCTCCACCACCGTACCCTCTTCAGGTTCTCACCTGCATTCCCTCTGTGATAATAATAGCTAGCACGGAGGCTGGTTTTACTGGTGCGCCTGATCGATGCCTCTTCCGTGTGCTTAACCAAGCGCTTAACCCTATCATGACCATGTGGGGTTGGTGCTATTATTGTCTCTCCCCTTTTACTGGACAGATGAGGCCCCTGAGGCACAGAGGGGTTAAGTCACATGTCAAAGGTCACACAGTCAGTAAGTGGCAGAAGCAGGTCTTGAACCCAGAGCAGTCTGACCCCTTCTGCAATGCTCCTTCCTAACCGTGAAGCCGTAATACCTCAACCCTGCGCAGCCAGTTTTCACCAACCCAATCGTTCGGTCCAAGTAGGATACAAACATGGCCTTTCATTCAGGCCAGGGCCTCAGAGGGTCATCTCCTGAAGGATTCTTCTACCCCTCGCTTGAGTATTTAAGCCTATCCAGTTTGTCCTCCATTGACAAGATAATCTAGCTCAACGTTCGCCTGAAAGTGGTGGCAGGAAGGGCGTCCTCAAGCAGAGGAGAATATCCAACAAGGGCGGAAGGATACACAGACCTTCCATCTCCCGGGTATGCCACGTGTCGCGCTGGATGAAGCCAGACCAGCGCCGATGAATCCCCCCACTGTCAACATCAGCAGCAAACCACAGCGTGGCCGTAGCACGCTACCTGCACGCCCAAACTGTGCCCAGAACCTTCTCAAGGATTATCTCATTTAATTTCCATAACCACTGTATAAAAGGGAGGTACTCCTGTTCTGCCCATTTACAGACACGTAACCTGAGTCCAGGAAAAGTGAAGCGACCTGCTCGAGGTCACACTGCCAGGAAGCCGTAGAGCTTGAACGTGAACTTGTATTTCGGTTGTGCGCCTCAGCTGTGCTCCGTGGCTTTGGGGATGTGCCATCCGTCTGCATTGAGGGACGGATAGGAAGATGTTCCTATCGGTTCTTGGTACCAAAGAGAGTGGTATGTAGCAGAAATTTCTTGCTTTTAACAGTGATGTATCAAACACTAAGTGGCGGGCTCTGTGATAAATGCTTTCCATCTATTATTTCACTTGACCCCCGGAATCACCCCATGACTACACATGTTATCCCAGGACAGGTTAAAGAGCTCAGACTCTGAGAGATTAAGTCATATGCCTAGAGACAAGCCATGGAGCCTGTCTGGGAGCCCAGGGGGGCCTGACTGGAGGTCTGCTTAGAGCTGACCTGCATTTTGAGCTCTGTGGCCATGCATTTTACCTGGCTTCCCCCAGTCCAGGGTCTTCCATGAAGCCTGGTTGACAGGCAGCCTTACAAACGACCCTTGGCAAGAACATATTTCATTATGAGATGCATTTTACTCTCAGGCTTGGCTCCGTCCTGTCCCCATTTTTTCTTTCTTGGGTCAATTGAAAAATTGGATCTCTCTTATTTTGTGTACCTAGAAACTGCCTTAAGTTCTTTCTGGAAGAAGGCTAGAAGTCAACAAATATATTAAATATCATTTTGAATCCCTGGAGAGCTTCTGACACATAGTAGGGCCTGATTATAATCTATGATGACTTTTGTCCTAACTTTGCTCCTGACTGGTTAGATCCCAAGCCTATCTAATCCCCCAGCAGCGGGCTTCCCACCATTCTTAGCCACGATCACAAATCTTTCTGTGTGGTTGAGTTTTCTCTGCTAATAAATAACAACCAACATTATTAAACATTTCTTGTGGACTTGGTTCTGTGCTAAGACACTTTCAAAACATAACTCACAGCAATCCCATTTTCCAGATGAGGAAACTGAGGCACAGAAGAATTAAGGAATCTTAGTAAGGTCCCACAGTTTGTAGGTGGCGGAATCAGCATGGCAAATCCAGGCAGTCTGGCTTCACAGCCTGAATCTTTTTTTTTTTCTTTTTAGGGCTACATGTGTGGTATATGGAAGTTCCCAGGATAGGGGTTGAATTGGAGCTACAAGGTACTGGCCTATGTCACAGTCACAGCAATGAAGGCTCCGAGCCTCGTCTGTGACCTATACCACAGCTCACAGCAATGCCAATCCTTAACCCAGTGAGTGAGGCCAGGGATGGAAGCCACATCCTCTTGGATACCAGTTGGATCCATTGTCACTGAGCCACAACGGGAACTCCCACAGCCCAAATTTTTAAGTACGGTGCTGGGCTCCCAGCCGCTCCGAGAGGGCAGCCAGGCAGCCCTGGTGGACTAAGCCCCTGAGAATGAGCCCTGACGGAAGCCGGAAGCGAGGCGAGGACCCAGGCACAAAGGGGTCCCTGCGAGTGGGTGGCCACCCGTTGTGTTGATGGCTCAGGCCTACAGCCTTCATCAAATCCCTCTGAAACGCAAGGCTCCCACTCTTGTCAAATTGAACCGGCTTTGCAGATTTCAGCTTCAATCCTGCCAACTTGAAAGTTTTAGCATTTCAGCTGTTTCAGAATTATAAAAGCCTACAAATGCTAAGGTGCTTTTTTTAGAGTTCAAAAAAAAAATGTGTCTTTTCCCCACCATCATATAACAATCTGAAGGGATTTTTTTTTTTTTTCGCAGATTCTTGCCAAATGTGTATTTTTAAAAGATTGCATTTGGCCAAAGACCAGAAGTGGAGAATCTGGGAGGAACACCGAGGAAGTTCTAAGATGCGTTCAGAGGGGAAGCTCTTTCTTCTCTGCTGAGCCCTGGGTCTGCTGGGGGTGGATGTTGTTTATTTCAGCTTCCTTCACTACTTTAGGTGACAGGTCCTAGGGTATTTCTCTAGGACACAGACACTTCAGCTAGTCTGGCGGCCCCGAGGACATTGGGATGACAGCCCTGACCACGGAAGACCAACCACCATGGCTACCTGAGAAGCTTCCAGCTTAGCAACTGTCACCCGGAGCCAGATGGCCTCAGTGGACAATGTTTTTGCACCCACTGGACCAGGTGCTAGCTCAGTCCTCACTAATGAAGTGTCTCACACACGTGTATGTATGTGTGTGTGAGTGTGTGTGTTTATGTGTCACAGACTCTCCCCTGGTGTGAATCAGCTCAATCATCATTTTGCAGTGTTTCGGCTTCAGATTGCAAACATCCACCAACAAATAGGAGCCTTGCTTTCGAACGAGCCGGAGATGTGTGCAAAATAGAATCACTCACAGTAGTAGGGAGCCACAGATGTTCCAGGGAGGCAGCAGGCTGTGCCAAGCGCAGACGGTCCGCGTGGCCACGCGACAGGATGCAGAATCTTGCCATGCAAAGGATGCCCACACACCACCGAAGATGAAGGAATGATGATGGATGGGATGGAATCTGGTTGCGTCTTCCAAAAGGCTTGGCCTTCAGTACAGCTGCATGACCCTCCTTTCGGAAATGGTCCAAGAAGCTGAATGTTTCCCCTTGAATAACTGCCACCCAGGCCTTCACTAACGAAGCAAGAGCAAGACATGCCTTCTTTTTTCTCTTTTTTTCTTTTTTGGCTGCCTCCGAGGCATGCAGAAGTTCCCTGGCCAGGGATCCAACCCACACCACTGCGGCGATGACTCTGGATTCTTAACCACTAGACCACCAGGGAACTCCAAGATATACACCTAAGGAATCCAAAAGACCTGAGTTCAGACCCCAGTTCCCACACGTACTAATTGAGTGCCCTTGAAATGTCACGTAACCTTTGGGGGCCTCAGTTTTCTCATGTGTAAAAGGGGGTAAGACTAGAATTTGCCTGTTGGGTGGTTGTTTTGATTACATAACAGTACAAACAAAGGACTGAGCCTCGTTCCTACACACACCAGATGCTCAGGAAATAGTAGCTACCACCACCACCACCATCATTTCTAGCTCTGAAATCCTTGCAAAATTATCCTGACTCTGCCAACTTTCATTTTTCTCCTGTCTACCATGGGACTCATGATGCCCACTTCACAGAGTTGAGTTCATGTTTGCTAAATCCCAAGACTGTGCTGCATTCACAGCCTATGGAGGTTCCCAGGCTAGGGGGTCGAATCGGAGCTACAGCTGCCAGCCTACATCACAACCACAGCAATGTCAGATCTGAGCTGCCTCTGACACCTACACCACAGCTCAAAGCAATGCCGGATCCTTAATCCACTGAGCGAGCCCAGAGATTAAACCCTCATCCTCATGATTCTAGTCGGGTTCGTTTCTGCTGAGCCACAAGGGGAACTCCTCCTCAGCCATACTTTAAAACATCATTGAATTCAGGTCTTGAGAATCAATATTTGCCCAGCATCATGCAGGTTCCCTCAGGACTTGTAAACTGAGATGCACCGACATTGACGGGTCCCCAAGGAGCTAATGCTCTAATAGGTAAGACAAGACACTGAGTGGGATGGTGATGCTGCCAGGGAGACCAAGAGACTTTGAGCGTCTCATGAAATATGCTTAAGGGTAGCCAGTTGGTTTCTAACCCAGATCATCCTGACTCCAAAGTCAACACTTTTAACCAGGACTATCTGTTGGCTATGGTGAGAGATGGAGAGAGGCCAAAAGTTTCCCCAGGTTCTCTTAGTTGCTTCAGTTCTCTGTTGTTTGTTAGTTTTAATTAAGGTCGAACCTGTGGCATATGGAGGTTCCCAGGCTAGGGGTCAAATCGGAGCTGCAGCTGCCGGCCACAACCACAGCAATGCCAGATCAGAGACGCATCTGTGACCTATACCACAGTCCATGGCAATGCCAGATCCTTAACCCACTGAACAAGCCCAGAGATTGAACCTGCATCCTCATGGATACTAGTTGAGTTCTTTTTTTTGTCTTTTGTCATTTCAGGGCTGACCCCACAGCACATGGAGGTTCCCAGGCTAGGGGTCGAATCGGAGCTGTAGCCTCTGGCCTACGCCACAGCCACAGCAATGCCAGATCCAAGCCTCGTCTGCAAACTATACCACAGTTCATGGCAATGCCAGATCGTTAACCCACTGAGCAAGGCCAGGGATCGAACCCGCAACCTCATCGTTCCTAGTTGGATTCGTGAACCACTGAGCCAGGACAGGAACTCCTGGATACTAGTTGAATTCTTAAACCACTGAACCACAATGGGAACTCCTCAATTCTCTGTTTTGAGAAAGAAAAAGGAGGGGAGGGGAGGCAAGGAGAGAAGAGAGAGAAGAGGAGAAAGCTGGCTTTGGAGTTGTGTTCAGGGGCAAACAGATGTCCATCTCCTGTCCTGGGAGGCCACGAGCTCACTCAGCTCCTTTTGAATTGGGCCTCTTACTAGAGGTTTGACTTCCTTCCGTGTTCCTCCTTCCTAGCAGGAGGCACACCTTGACCTCTTCAAGGTGAATGTCAAAGCTCATGGCCCCTGGGGGCTCTCATAAAATAGTCTGGGCCATGACATCCTTGGAAGAAATCCCACACAGTGGTTGCGAGCACAGGTCTTGGCGTCGTGCAGAACGGGAGCCTTACCTGCTACATCACCTCCTTGATGTATGAGCTTGAGTAAGTGACTTGAACTTTCTAAGCCTCAGTTTCCATCTCTGTAAAGTGAGGATGGCAGTGAATAGCATCAGTCTCTTCTATAGCCGTGAGAGTGAAGTGAAAGATGTACACTTAAGGCATTGGCTGATTGCCTGGGAAGCACTCAGTAAATGGCTTTGCTATTGTTTTATTATTCTCAGAGCATTGCCCCCTGGAGGGCTGCATGGAGGAGGCAACAGCTGGTGCTAGGGAACCCTCGGGGCTGTTTCTGCACACAACCCACTCTAGTGAGTCTCCTTTCAAAGCAAAAGTATTTGAATTTGTGTGGGGGGCTGGCTTTTTATTTTAATAATTAAGACTTTTGGGGAGTTCCTTGGTGACTCTGTAGGTTAAGGACCCGCTGTTGTCCCTGCTGTGGCTCTGGTTGTTGCGGGACTTGGGTTTCTTCCCTGACCCCGGAACTTCTGAATGCCACCAGGCGTGGCAAAAACAAAACAAAAAATAAACTGCAAAGATATTTGCTTGGTAACCACCCCACTTGCTAAAATCTTTCAATTTTGTTATTTGTTTTTATGGCCACACCTGCAGCATATGGAAGATACCCAGGCAGGGATTGAATCCGAACTGCAGCTGTGACCTACACCAGAGCTGGAGCAATGCCGACTGCACCAGACCTGGGGTCAAACCCGTGCCTCTGCAGTAACCCAAGCTCCTGAAGTCAGATTCTTAACCTTCTGCTGCATGGTGGGAACTCCTCTTTCAAGATAATAATCTGTCAGTATCACATAAGATTATAAGCCCATATCTCTACTGATCCGGCCACTCACTTTTGATAATCTAGCCTATAAAAATAAAACACGTGCTTTTATTATAAAAGATATAAGCACGCGTGCAGAAGAATGCCCCAAACCAAACCAAAACAAAGCAAAACCAGGAATAAGGTGAATGTCCATTGATGGGGAAATGGTTGAATACATTGAAGTGATTCCATTCTATGGAATTTTATGTAGTTATTAAAAAGATTGAGTTAGATTTGTGTCTGTTGACCTGGCATGATATCCGTGATGTCTTGAAGGAGAAAAGCAAGAGACAGATAATATCTCCAGTGTGATTCCAGTTTAAAAATCAGACCGTGCCCACTCTGTGTACCTGTATGTGTGTGTTTTGAGGGTGCAGAAAATGTGGAAGAAACATATTGAGCTATGAACATTGGTTACTTTGGAGTGGGTGGGATGGGGGCAGGGTAGGAACAGAACAGGGTATATTATTACTTCTTCTCTTTCCATTTTTGGATAATTTCACTGGTGCCAGTAAACACATTAATCTTGGCATTCTGAAGAGGGGACTTAATTTGCGTTTGTAGATGTAAGGCAAAAAATAATGGTGCGAAGTAACCTTGGGAAATCCCAGAACTGAGGAAGGATTTTCTTCACAGCCTAAGTGCCTAAGGAAAGGGGTCACATCTTTTCCACTTTGTATGTCTAAGACCAGCAAGGTGCTTTCCTTGCCCAGAGAGATTACTCAGTGGGTGTGAAATATGAGTGAATAACATTTACTCAGCTATTACTTAGCATTCGGGGCTCTGGCTGTTCAGTGCGCTCATTGAACTTGAAGTGAGTTTATATGCAGATGAGTCTTCTGATGATGACCATGCTTAAACTAGCGTGGTTTTTATTATTATTATTATTACCACAGAGCTATGTTCTTGAACTTTTTCTTTTCAATCCTTTTATCAATGCCTCTGTGCGAATTGGAGTGGCCTCCAGTCAATCACACTGGCCAATGACACTTAGCTGGGAACTCCAGTGCCTTGGCTGGATGAGAGCTGGGATCCCCAAAAGGACATCTTCGCATTAAAACTTGCCAACCCGAACAAGATAAAACTTTAAATCTGGGTTAAAAAGTCCCAAGGGCAAAAGCATGTTGCTCAAAATGCATTTGGCTAGATGCCTTCAAACAGCTTTTCCCAGCTTCTTAAAAAATACATAAAAACCCGGAAAGAGATGAAAACTCCGAGCTTAAAAATTGAAGGCTGAAAGACAACTCAATGGCACAATCTTGGAAGCCACAACACCAACTGTAAATGCAGTTGGAGACAAAATGAGAAAATAAAGAAAACAGATAGACTTGGAAGAACATAATCTATGAGCAATGACACTCTTCAACTCTATACCAAAACATTTACTCTTTTCTATGAAGGGAATGATTTTCTAGGAAACAAAAATGACTCCAGATACAGACAAATAGGATACAAAAGAAGTTGTCAAAGAAACGACTTTTAAAAAGGCTCCAGGACCAGAGGGTTTTACATGAAAGTTTCCATGCTGTTGAATCTATTTCAGAGCACACAAAATCATTTTAACAAGCTCCTGCATCTCTGATATCAAAACTTAACACAAATAGCATACGAAAGGCAAACTACAGAAAAATGTTATTGACAGATATAGAGAAAAGTTCTAAGTTACATAGTAGCGGATCTCTTTCAGCATTGTACTATCAAGAATAAAATCTAGTTCAAAAGCACTTGTTACAAAAGCGACCATTATGAAAGGGATGAACACATCTTACCTTATTAACGAACCAAAGGAGAAAAAGCTCGTGATCCAAAAATATAAACTTCCATACCCCATTAAAAATTTTAGTTAGACATCCGATAGATGCCTCCCTTAGCATGAGGATGCAAACCTTTCTAAACCAATAGCCAGTACCATGCTTCTTGCTGAAACCCTTAACAGCTGTTCACTTCAGGGAAGCAGGAATCCCCCTAGGGGGTTGCTAAAATGCCGATGACTAGGTTTGCCTAAATTCCAGGATTGGAACTTAGATCTGTAACCACACTTTGAGAAACACGGTCCATAGTTATCACAACTACAGTGAGGAGAAAGGCGAAGTGATCTTTAAGCACCACCATTTTGGACCACGATTCTCTAAGGCTCAAAGGAAAGACAGCAGGAAGAAAATAAGTTCCATATTATCTGCAGACGATATGACTGTTACTTGGGAAACCAAGTGAAATTAATGACAAAGCAATTGGCACCAATAAGGAAGTTCAAGCTGCTGGCAAACTGATAATCACAGGGAGTTCCCTTCATGGCTCTGTTGGCTCAGTCCCACGTTGCTGTGGCTGTGGCGTAGGCCAGTGGCTACAGCTCCGATTGGACCCCTAGCCAAACAGCAAATAAAATAATGTGACCGGGAGAGTTCCTGTCATGGCGCAGTGGTTAACGAATCTGACTAGGAACCATGGGGTTGCAGGTACGATCCCTGGCCTTGGTCAGTGGGTGAAGGATCCAGCGTTGCCATGAGCTCTGGTGTAGGTTGCAGACGCAGCTCAGATCCCGCATTGCTGTGGCTCTGGCGTAGGCTGGCGGCTACAGCTCTGATTGGACCCCTAGCCTGGGAACCTCCATATGCTTCGGGTGCGGCCCTAGAAAAGACAAAAAAGACCAAAAAATAAAAAATAAATTGATAATTACAGATCAATAACTTCCTCACATATCAGTAATACTGACCATTGAGAAAATATCCTGGAAAACACTACCCATTAACAATCAGGAATATAAAAACTACCTAAAAATAATATATCCTGAAGTTCCCTTCCTGGCTCAGCAGTTAACGAAGCTGACTAGTGTCCAAGAGGATGCGGGATTGGATCCCTGGCCTCGCTCAGTGGGTTAAGGATCCGGCGTTACCATGGGCTGTGGTGTAGGCTGGCAACTGTAGCTCTGATTTGACCCCTAGCCTGGGAACTTCCATATGCCGCAGATGTGACCCTAAAAAGTGAAAAATAAATAAATAAATAAATAAAGCTGCAAAAATTTAGAAAAAGAAAGAAAAATCTCCAAACATATTTTTCTAGAATGATTATCTCTGGGCAATGAGATTCTGATAGTATTTTTTTTCTTATTTCTATGTTCCTATTAATTAATTAACAATAATGACTAACACTTACTGAGTGCTTACTATTCACCAGACCCTGGGCACTTCACTTATATTAATTAACTTAATGTCACAACCACCCTACGACTCAATTACCGCTATTACTTCCAAATGGGGAAAGAAGGCACAGAGAGGCAAAGTAATTTGCCCAAGGGTACACAGCTAGGAAGTGGTGGAACAGAAATACAGAAATTCAAACCCAGAAAGTCTGATTCCAAAGCCTTAGAGTGTGTGTGTGTGTGTGTGTGTGTGTGTGTGTGTGTGTGTGTGATAGAGAAAGAGAGACAGAGGGATACAGAGACACAGAATGGACCCCCAGCCTGGGAACTCCCATATGCTGCAAGTGCAGCCCTAAAAAAACAAAAATAATAAAAATAAAAACCAAAAATAATAAAAATAATATACCCAATCAATATACAGTCTTGAATGAAGAAAATGGCAAAACTTCTTTAAAAGACATAAAAAGAAATGTTAATACACAGGAGATTTTTATGTTTTTTAAAGGAGGAGGATTCGCTATTCCAAAGAGGTCGATTGTGCCCAAGAAATTCTATTAATTACATTTTTATTAATATTCCATTTATCTGGCAACTTGACAGAAGGGTCAGGAAATTCACTAGGAAAAGCAAAAGAACTAAGATCATATTGGTAAAGAAGCACATGCCCCTCTGGTATTAAGAGTCTTAAAAACCTATGGTGTTAATGTAAACAACTGTATGATAGCGCCTCAGAAACAGAAGTATGGATTAAAAGTAAGGAATAAAAAGTTCAGAAACAGAGGAGTTCCTATCTTGGTTCAGCGGAAACAAATCTGACAAGGATCCATGAGGACGCAGGTTCGATCCCTGGCCTCTCTCAGTGGGTTAAGGATCTGCCATTGCCCTGAGCTGTGGTATAGGTAGCAAATGGTGCTCAAATGTGGCATGGCTATGGCTGTGGCTGTAGCATAGGCCAGCAGCTATAGCTTCTATTCGATCCCTAGCCTGGGAACCTCCATAGGCTGTGAGTGCCACCCTAAAAAGACAAAAATAAAATAAAATTTAAAAGTCCAGAAACAGGAGTTCCGGTCGTGGCGCAGTGGTTGACGAATCCGACTAGGAAACATGAGGTTGCGGGGTTTTTTTTTACATAATTTTTTTTTTATTTTCCCACTGTACAGCAAGGGGGTCAGGTTATCCTTACATGTATACATTACAATTACATTTTTTCCCCCACCCTTTCTTCTGTTGCAACAGGAGTATCTAGACAAAGTTCTCAATGCTACTCAGCAGGATCTCCTTGTAAATCTGTTCTAAGTTGTGTCTGATGACCCCAAGCTCCCGATCCCTCCCACTCCCTCCCCCTCCCATCAGGTAGCCACAAGTCTCTTCTCCAAGTCCATGATTTTCTTTTCTGGGGAGATGTTCATTTGTGCTGGATATTAGATTCCAGTTATAAGTGATATCATGCGGTATTTGTCTTTGTCTTTCTGGCTTATTTCACTCAGGATGAGATTCTCTAGTTCCATCCATGTTGCTGCAAATGGCATTATGTCATTCTTTTTTATGGCTGAGTAGTGTTCCATTGTGTATATATACCACCTCTTCCAAATCCAATCATCTGTCGATGGACATTTGGGTTGTTTCCATGTCCTGGCTATTGTGAATAGTGCTGCAATGAATATGCGGGTGCACGTGTCTCTTTTAAGTAGAGTTTTGTCCGGATAGATGCCCAAGAGTGGGATTGCGGGGTCATATGGAAGTTCTATGTATAGATTTCTAAGGTATCTCCAAACTGTTCTCCATAGTGGCTGTACCAGTTTCCATTCCCACCAACAGTGCAGGAGGGTTCCCTTTTCTCCACAGCCCCTCCAGCACTTGTTATTTGTGGATTTATTAATGATGGCCATTCTGACTGGTGTGAGGTGATATCTCATGGTAGTTTTGATTTGCATTTCTCTTATAATCAGCAATGTTGAGCATTTTTTCATGTGTTTGTTGGGAGGTTGTGGGTTTGATCCATGCCCTTGCTCAGTGGGTTAAGAATCCGGCGTTGCCGTGAGCTGTGGTGTAGGTTGCAGACTCAGCTCGGATCCCAAGTTGCTGTGGCTGTGGCGTAGACTGGCAGCAACAGCTCGGATTAGACCCCTGGCCTGGGAACCTCCATATGCCGCGAGAGCGGCCCAAGAAATGGCAAAAAGACAATAAATAAATAAATAAATAAATAAATAAATAAATAAATAATAAAAGTCCAGAAACAGAACAGATCCATCGTGCGTGCATGCGTGCCCGTACATTTACATGTGTGTGTGAATGCAGTCAAAGAAAAAGGTCACCAGTCAATTCAATGTGGAAGAATTATTTCATCAATAGGTTAATCTGCAGTTTAACTATGGAGGGCAACTTCGCATCCAGGTTCTTGGGATTCTTCCATCTGCCTACAACAGACAGAAGGAAATTCACATGGTGGCAGCTGAGGGGTGAGTCCTCAGAATCAGCCTGCAATGAGCCCAAGATGAGTCTCCAGGCCCAATATGTGGCTCCCTAAACATTACTAAACCCTTCAGGCTACATTAATGCGGGGTCAGAAAGGGCAGGCATGGGATTCAGATCCCCCTTCCACTATTTACTTGATGTTGGACCTAGAGCAAATCACTCAGGTAACGGGATCCTCAATTTCTGCATCAGAAAATGGGGATAAGGCACGCAGGTCCCGATTCATTCATTAAGCTGTGAATGAACTCCATACGTAAGGGAAAATGAACTCCATACGAAAGCTCTCTGTAACAGTGAAGTGTTGAGTGGTAGGGAACATCTCACAACCCTACCCTAATTTAGGGTGTTATCACAGGACTTAGGAGCCAGGCTGTGGTGAAAAGCTGCCTGAGTTTGTTGCACTGTGGCTCTATCATCCACCATTGGTGGAATTTGGAGAATGTTCCTCCACTTTTTTGTACCTGGATTTTGTCCTTTAAACTGTAGGTCCTTGGACCAGTTCCTTAACTTCACTGTATGTGGGCTTCCCTCATCATTTAAAGGATGATATCAGGAGTTCCTGTCATGGCTCAGGAGTAACAAACCTGCCTAGTATCCATGAGGATGCAGGTTCAATCCCTGGCCTTGCTCAGTGGGTTAAGGATCTGGTGTGGCCATGAGCTGTGGTGTAGGTCACAGATGAGGCTTGGATCCCATGTTACTGTGGCTGTGGTGTAGGCAGTCAGCTGCAGCTCTGATTTGACCCCTAGTCTGGGAATCTCTGTATGCCGTGGGTACAGTCCTAAACACACACACACACACACACACACACACACACACAAAGAAAAGAAAAAAGGTGATATCAGTAGTACGACCCCAAAGGTTGTTCCAAATAGTAAATGAAAAAGCATGCCTACTGCTTAGAACAGTGCTGACAAGTAGTCACTGGAGCTTGCTGTTCATCATCATAATTATCTCTGGGGATCTATGCTTCTCCAACTCCAAGGATGGAGCACATGACTCAGGGCTAAGCCAATGAGCCCCTGGGGATCCCTTGTCTACAGTGATTGGTTCAATAATAGACATGGATCTAATCAGAGCCAACGAAATGCAATGAGACATACTTGCTGGGAAATAAACTCATATTCTTCTGTCGATCCAAGCATAGACGTATATAGCCCTGAGAGCTGCTGTTATGCATCTCTTATTTCTGAATCTCTCATCCATCACTCTGCAATCAACAGAGAGGAAGCAGGGGAAAGAATGGTAAGAGAAACAGTGTATTTGTCAATCTGATGTGTCAAGCCATACCTTTACTGTCCAGGTATATAAGCCAGTAGATACTTCTCTCTCTCTATCTCTTTCCTTAAGTCAATTAGAATTGGGTTTCCTGTCACTTGCAATTGAATGAATTCTAGGTGATGCTGCAGTATTATTATAATACGATTGTTACAATAGTATTATGGTGTGACCTCAAACATGGCGTTCCCCAATTCTCCAGAAAAGAGCAGACTGGATCTTGTTAGTAACAAAAACTCAGCACTTTTTCATCCTCAGTGTGTGATCACACAATTATGAATGACAATCCTCTATCCAAATGATGGGCATTTTAAGGATAAAAACAACACTGCCCTTTTCCAATTCTGGTTGCGAGCACGGGGCTAGAGACAAGTTTAGAGCTTCGAGCTCATGACCTTCAGGCAGGGCTGGAATGGAAATTAACCAGAAACCATCATTTCACATTTCAAAAGGTCACCATTTATGGAAAGATTCTTAAATGTTCACCCCAAACCCTATGACAAGTCTGAAACGGAAAGAGAGTGGGGGCTGAAAGGATGGTCACACACTTCCCGTGACCCAGTAAACTCTGTCTGTGCCCAGTTAGACTGGCAGTGACCTCCGGATGTTGCCTTCAGACTTTGAACACATCGAACCTCATCTAAAGACCTGTCACTGGTTGCCTCTACTAGAATCAGCAGAGGTTGGAATGGACATGTTTGTTTTCTGATCAAAAAGCACGGCTACGTATGTGGGGAAGTAATTTGACAGGAAATATCGTGTGAGTTCCGTCTTTTTTTTTTTTTTTTTTCTTTTCTAGGGCCGCTCCCTTGGCACATGGAGGTTCCCAGGCTAGGGGTCTAATCAGAGCCATAGCTGCCAGCCTAGGTCACAGCCACAGCAACGCAGGATCCGAGCCGTGTCTGCAACCTACACCAGAGCTCACAGCAATGCCGGATCCTTAACCCACTGAGCAAGACCAGGGACCGAACCCGCCACCTCATGGTTCCTAGTCGGATTCGTTAACCACTGCGCCACAACGGGAACTCCTGTCGTGTGAGTTCTGGATCAGAGTATCCAGTGACCCTCTTAACCCCCTCCTTGAATGTTAAACAGGAAGCTGTAAATTCAACATGTTCAAAACCTAACTCACCATCTCCCTCTCCAAATGTTCCATCAGTAAGAGGCATGACTGCCCAACCAAAGGTGAAAGCCAGAAATACCAGAGTCCCCTGATTTTATTTTTCCTCACCCTTGACAAACAACAAACAGGAATTTCAGTTGATTCCAGCTTTTACCCGCCTCCCAAAGCGACGGTCAACCTCTCCAAACACCATGGTCACCTCCCTGTTAGGGGAATCCATTATTGCTCCTGGATTATTGCATTAAAACTTCTTGGAGTTCCCATCGTGGCTCAGTGGTTAACAAATCCAACTAGGAACCATGAGGTTGTGGGTTCGGTCCCTGGCCTTGCTCAGTGGGTTAAGGATCCGGTATTGCCGTGAGCTGTGGTGTAGGTTGCAGACGCAGCTCGGATCCCGTGTTGCTGTGACTCTGGCGTAGGCTGGCAGCTACAGCTCCGATTTGACCCCTAGCCTGAGAACCTCCATATGCCACGGAAGTGGCCCAAGAAATGGCAAAAAGAAAAAAAAAACAACTTCTCAACTGGCCTTCAAATAGTCTTCTTCCATTCCCCCCTCCATTGTCCACACTCGGTCTGCAATGAGCCTCACAAATGAAAACTTTATCAGGTCAGATTTTTTTTTTTTCTTTTTTGGCCACCCCTCAGCAGCTGTCTAGCCAGGGATCAGATTAGAGCCGCAGTTGCCACCTAAGCTGCAGCTGCAGCAACTCTGGACCATCAACCCACTGTGCCTGGCTGGGCATCAAACCTGTGTCCCAAGATGCCACCGAACCCATTGCACCACAGTGGGAATTCCTCATATCAGATTTTTATTTTTTGTCTTTTGTCTTTTTAGGGCCGCACCCGTGGCATATGGGGTTCCCAGGCTAGGGGTCCAATCGGAGCTCTTGGCGCCAGCTCATGCCACAGCCACAGCAACACTAGATCCAAGCTGTGTCTGCAACCTACACCACAGTTCATGGCAACACCGGATCCTTAACCTTCTGAGCGAGGCCAGGGATCGAACCCAAAACCTCATGGTTCCTAGTCGGATTTGTTTCTGCTGTGCAACGATGGGAACTCCATGTCAGATTTTTAAACTCCCATTTTAAACTTTCCAAAGGATTCGTGATGCCCCAAGATAAAGTCTAATCATGGATCTGCATAACATGGGCCCTGCCATTCTCTGCACTCACCCCACCTGGGAATGAATACCTTCCTCTAGCTAATGCTGAATGTTTTAGTTCCCCTCATATGCCATTCTCTCTCCAGCCTCCAGACATCCATATGCGCTGTTCCCTCTTCCCTGGAGCACTACCCCACCCCTTCACCTCACTAACTCTCATTCATCCTTCAGTTCATGTGAGAACTGTAATTCTTATTTTGGAAAATTCTTAGTCCATGGAGGCAGTTTGGTGGTTAAGGGAAAAGGCTATGCAGTCAATATAATTTGAGTTCAAATTCTATCTTGACAATAGCTAGCTGTGTGACCTTGGGCCAGTTACTTAACCTCTCTGTGCCTAAAGTTTTTTTTAATCTGTAAAATGGTGATGATAAGCATTGTTTCTTGTTTTTTGTTTGTTTGCTTTTTAGGGCCGCTCACACAGCATATAGAAATTCCCAGGCTAGGGGTCCAATCAGAGCTACAGCTGACAGCCTACACCACAACCACAGCAATGCTGTGAGATCTAAGCCATGTCTGTGACCTACACCACAGCTCATGGCAACACTGACTCCTTAACCCACTGAGCGAGGCCAGGGATGGAACCCGAATTCTCACGAACACTAGTTGGGTTCATTACCACGGAGCAGGAACTCCAGCACTGTGAAATGCATCAAATGTGATCATGTAAGTCACTCAGCATAGTGGCTGGCACATAAACTGTCAAATAATAGTTATTACCATTATTATTATTATTTGGTCTCTTTGCCATTTCTTGGGCCGCTCCCACAGCATATGGAGTTTCCCAGGCTAGAGATCCAATCGGAGCTGTAGCTACCAGCCTATACCAGAGCCACAGCAATGCGGGATCTGAGCCGCGTCTGCAACCTACACCACAGTTCACAGCAACGCCGGATCCTTAACCCACTGAGCAAGGCCAGGGATCGAACCTGCAACCTCGTAGTTCCTAGTTGGATTTGTTAACCACTGAGCCACGACGGGAACTCCTAGATATTACCATTATCTTAGCACCATACGTGGATGGTTCCCAAAGCTCTCTCTTTGGTTCTAGTCTCTTCCTTTTCACACCCTTATTCGATACTCTTATTCTCACCCACAGTTTTACCCTATATGCCACTGATGATTTGTTAATGCGTATTTCCAGATCAAACTTCCTTCCAACCATCCTGAGTCCTATGGAAATAGCCCCCTTGGCGTATCTCTCTCTTCCATTCAAATCTTTAAAATCTGTTTCTACATGACACCTGACTTTAATTTGAAAAGCATCAGTTCAAATCACATCACTCTTAAAACCCTTCAATGGCTTCTCAATCCCTTTCCATCAGGGCTGTCAAGCCTGGCACTGTTGACATGCGGTCCTGGAAAATTCCATTGTGGGGGCTGTCCTGTCCATTGCAGAATATTTAGCAACATCCCTGATGCCACTGGATGCCAGGAGCACTCCCCCACATCCTACCAAGTCGTGACAAACTGAAAATGTTGGCAGATATGGCCCAATGTCCCAGGGGGGCAAAATTAGCCCCTATGGAGGACTATGGTTTAGTCTACACTCCTGATGCCTTATGATGATCCTCAAGGTTGTTCCTGGGTCACATGCTCATCCCATGGGCCAGGCTGGAGTCACTTCCACCCAAACCACATGGGGAGAAAATAGAGTGGCAGGGTGACGTGGTCACCAAAAAAGAAAATCAGAGTCCTGTTACCAGAAGAAGGAGGATGGATGTGGGGTTGCCACGCAACACACAAACAGGAACAGACCTTCCTGGCAGCATCCCCAAGCCTCTCTTGGATCCCCCATTTCTCTCTGTTTCCCAGTGCCGAGCTCTGGGACTAGGCACAAGACTTGTTTGGTGACCACTCAACCATCTCTTCCATTCTCTAAACTTTCCATCTTCACACCCATTCTCTTGTCAATGTGAGGTAGAAGGTAGACGATCAATTTAAAGCCCCATCCACAAAAACCCAGCTCAGTTTTCCTACCCTGTTCTTTGTCTGACATGTAAGGAATCTCACCACAAATGCCAAGCTTTCGCCCCTTTGAGGAGACGTAGTTAGGCTTTAGCGGTGTCTGTGACAAAGGCACAAGACGCAATGAATCCTTCAGGCCCTGTCAAACTTGATACCAGCAGGGTTGCATTTTAATCAAAAACACCTCTTTCAACGCCGGCTGGATTCTCACATAGCCTCTTACATCCCAGTGATGGCAGAACAATGGCTGAGCTTAGCTGCTACTAAAGAGATCACCCCCAAGGGACTGGGTTTCAGTTCCCAGGGAAGAAGAAAAGGCAGAACTAGAAGGAAATCTTCTGACAAAAGTATGAAAAGGGCTCTTTTAGTTGCTCTCCTCAACCACTTGAGGTTTGTCAACAGAGTGAAAATTCAGCTGTAGAGAGATTCTCCAATGTGGGGGCATCAGGACTCCTTTGTATAAACTTGCGGAAAGTATCAAGTTGTTGTAGCAACATGGATGGACCTAGCGATGCTCATACCAAGTGAAGTAAGTCAGAAAGAGAAAGACAAATACCATCTGATACCACTTATATCTGGAATCTAATATACGGCACAAGTGAACCTAACTATAGAAAAGAAACAAACTCATGGACTTGGAGAACAGACTTGTGGTTGCCAAGGTGGAGAGGGAGGGAGTGGGATGGATTGGAAGGGAGTTTGGGGTTAGTAGATGCAAACTATTGCATTTGAAGTGGCTAAGCAATGAGATCCTGCTTATATAGCAAGGGAACTATATCTAGCCATTTGTGATGGAACATGATGGAAGATTGTGTGAGAAAAAGAATATATATATATATACACATATAATATATATATGACTTGGTCACTTTGCTGTACAGAAGAAATGGACAGAACATTGTAAATCAACTATAACAGAAAAAATAAAAATCTTTTAAAAATAAGAACATTAAAAAAGGAAAAATAAAACCAAAAATTTTAAAATATTAAAAAACTCATTTGAAAATAATGATAGACCCAATTGCATGTTAACCTAAGTGACGTATTTATGAGAAAAGTAGCGATTTGTCTCAGACAAAAAGAGTGAGAAAAGTGGCATTTGGTTCTCTATATTTGCACACCTCTTTGGTGTCTAGCTTCATAAGAAGGCAGATAGATCCTCATACCTATTTCTACTTTTGATCTGCGGCCAAATGTAGTTTTGTTGAAGTTTATGTAGAAAACCTAGTTTCATGCAAATAGGTGGTTGGCAAAGATAGAAGCATCTGAATAACCTTTGAAGATAATGGTGGATATTGTGCTTTGATAATACCAAAACTCAACCAGTGATCATTCCCTCATGGCCAGTTGCAACATGGAATCTGAAAACATATCTGTGAATTTTTGTGTTGCAGTACCTTAAAATCCATTGCTCTTTCTAATCCTGCATTCGCATGAATCTTTTACCCAAGAAGCATTTTTAACATCAACGCACTGGTCATTTGGAAAATATCCACTTATGGAGTTACACACAGAGCTTCCAAATGTGGCCCATGTCATTGCACAAGAGAAAACAAAAAGTCCATTCACTCACGGGGGCAGATCAAAGCAAAATTGTAATTTTTACTTGAAACCTTGACTTTTTTTTCTTGGCAATAAACACTGTCAGTTGCTTTCCTTGAAGTGACAGGCTCACTTAGCTCATTTTTGAGAAAATATCTGCCAAACACCCAAGCCTGAATAACCATAATTTGCCTGTCAATCGTTCTTTCAAGTCAATATGGTGTTTCACGGTTAAAAAAAAAAAAAAAAAAAGTTCAGCTCACAACTCAGTTGCACAAATGCTTTTGCTGGAGGCGGGCAGTGCCTTTTGGTTTATAGCGGAAGTGCTTTACATGTCCTTCCCATTTTGTTACATACAAAGTTCAAGACTTAATACAATGTAATAGAATCAAATGCCTTTTCACTACTTCACTGGGACAGGCCACTTCAGAGTGAAATCAGCTCTTTCTTTCGCTGTGAGTGGTGGTGGTGGAGACGATGACCCTTGGACGATTTGGCGCCATCAACATTATTCATGATCAGGCTCCCAGCAGTGTTACCCACCATTGCTTTTGCATCATCTGCGCAGTGAAAAAGGCAAATACGTCTTATTACCCCTACACCATAGTTTTGATTTTGCAGACCCTTGTGAAATGGTCTTGGGAGGGTCCCCTTACCCCTGAGGTTAAAAGAACAGACTTTGAGAACCTAGGCTATAACATCTGCATTAAAGGCATTCGTTTTCTAATTTAAAAGACCCGAGGTTAAATCCTATTTCTACCATCACTCATGAAGTTGTGAGAATTTGGGACTGTTACCTCTCTAGGTTCCATTTGCTCACCAGTAAAATGGGCGTAATACCCCATAGGGCTCTTGAGAGGACTAAGTGAGATAAGCATACAAGCACTCAGTATGCCCTTGCTACTGTTATTTATCAAGTGTTAATGGCTCAATGGGACTCAGCTGGAGGATATTCTAGAATACATATTCCTTAAAGTTTTTTTCTTTTTTTATTTTTAGGGCCGCACCTGCAGACTATGGACATACCCAGGCTGAGGGTTGAATAGGAGCTACAGCTGCCAGCCTACACCACAGTCACAGCAATGCCAGATCCAAGCCATGTCTTCAGCCTACCCTGCATGCCGGTCATGGCAACACCGGATCCTTAACCAACCAAGCAAGGCCAGGGATTGAACCCACATCCTCATGGATGCTAGTCGGATTTATTACCCTCAGCCACAACAGGACCTCCCATATTCCCTAAGGTTTGGACCACCTTCATCAACCAGTATGAAAGGAATCGGGCCGAAGATGTATCACCAAAGAGCATGAATCTCGTTTCCTGGTAAGGTCTCCATCAATCAAATCATTGGTTCAGGGAAGCAAAAACTTCTTGGGGACTAACAGAACTGGATAAGTCCTTGCTGTTGGCAGGATAATGCAAATGGGAAGGTTCTGTCTGGAAGATGGATAACAACCAATACCAAATTAGTATTTACGTGTGTGTGCTAGGCACCGTTCTAAGTGCTATACAAAGACTAGCTCAATAAATCCCTATAGCAACCTTATGAGTATATGCAGTAATCCCCATTTTATAGATGGGGAAGTTGAAACACAGAGAGATTAGGTAACCTGCCCACAGTCCTACGAGTGTATGTGGTTGACGTGGGATTCAAGCCCAAGCAATCTGACCTTCGAGGCTGAGTTCTTAACAACTACACCATACTGAGGAAGCAGGAAAAAGAAAGGGGTGGGGCATTTTCCAAAAATTTCCTTTCCCCACCACAGGGCTTCTGTCTAATTTGGCTCTGAAGTGACCTATTTAAAAAACCCTGTCAATCAATCAGAAACTCCAGGAAAAATGAAAACTGGACCAAGCAAATACATGGCGTAATTTTGAACAAGGCAGTAAGTGTTAGAATGGAGACTCCATGTGGACATTTGTCTTTGAATGACTCAGGAGATTGCAATGACATTGAAATCATAAGGAAAAACATGTAATCCTGGAAGACAACTTAGCTTTGCATCAAACGTTACCTTCATAATCATTATATTTTTCATTGGTTTTCTTCCTTTTTTTGTTGCTGGGTTTTTTTTTTTTAAGTCTTTTTTTTTTTTTTTTAAGGTCACACCTGCATCATATGGAAGTTCCCAGGCTAGGGGTCACATTGGAGCTGTAGCTGCCAGCATACACCACAGCCACAGCAATGTGGGATCTGAGCAATGTCTGCAATTTACACCACAGCTCATGGCACCATGGACCCTTAACTCACTGAGCAAGGTCAGGGATCAAACCTGCATCCTCATGGATCCTAGTGAGATCTGTAACCTGCTGAGCTACAATGGGAACTCTATTCATTGGTTTTCAAATTCCAGAATCAATCTATAGCCCCAGCATGGGATACATTAGCATATTTATAGAATAGAATGCAAATTGAATGAATTTGGACCTTGAAAAAGTAAAAATACCACCAACAGACATGGATAGGTAGGAGTGGGGGCTATGCAAACATCCTCATTCTACAAAGTGGGAAGCAAAGACATTCTACCCAAGGTAGTTGGAAAAAGAAACCAAGATTAATATTATTTTTAGAAATTAGAAAGGTAATCAATTCAGAGGGTGGAGTGAGTTGGCTAAATCCTCAACTATTAAGGCAGGAAGTCAATAGATTATAAATTAAGAAATAGAAGATAGACATATCATTTAGAGATGTGGATATAACTACCAGGGGAACCAAGTCAGAAATGGTTCGGAAAAAAAAAAAAAAGAAAACCCCACAACATTTGTGTTCCCTGCTGGCCCACAGGGTTAAGGATCTGGCATTGTCACTGCTATGACTTGGGTCACTGCGGTGGCACAGGTTCAATTTCCTGGCCCGGGAACTTCCACGTGCTCTGGGTGTGGTAAAAAACAAAACAAAACAAAACAAAAAAACGGAGCTGGAGTGGGGCGAGGTGAACCCCCTTGAGGCAGATGCTTATGTAAAAGCCCTTCAATATGATTTGATATTTTAATAGGGTGTATGATTAAATGTCTTAATCAATTGTAACATATTTTTAAAAGCTTTTGAGTAAATTATGAATAATTGGTATGGGAAGAGAAAAATATACCCTTTCTAATCTCTTGACACGGTAGAGCAAAAAACCAGGGAAAAGATATTTATTAGAGATTCACCAAACTGGGCATTGTCGTAGTTTGGGGAGCAAGGGGATGAGATCGCTGTAAGAGTCTAGGGGAGGGAGTTCCCTCTGTGGCACAGTGGGTTAAGAACCTGACTATAATGGCTCATGTCTCTGCAGAGGCTCAGATTCGAGCCCTGGTCCTAGAAATTCCATATGCTGTGTGTGCGGCCATTAAAAAAAAAAGAAGAGTTCAGAGGAACGCCTTGCCTCATCTATTTTATTTTAAAAATTGATATTGAGACTGGATTTTTTGTATTCCTTTTATATTAAAAGTGTTTTAATTAAGAAAATACAATAGGAAAAGATACGCCATGTGAAACAACATGACAGAAGTCAAATATCCAGGATTATCTGGAAAGAAAGAAAGAAAGAAAGAAAGAAAGAAAGAAAGAAAGAAAGAAAGAAAGAAAGAAAGAAAGAAAGAAAGAAGAAAGAAGAGAAGAAGGAAGGAAGGAAGGAAGGAAGGAAGGAAGGAAGGAAATTTCAAAAAATTTAAAAAGACAGAGACATGTGTCATCACTCCATTTGTCTCCAAGGACCTCTAGAGAAAGTCTGTTTTTCTGTTGTCTTTCCCCTCTGCTTAAGGATAAGAAGCCTGAGGCTCTGAATTCATTTCTCCTCCAGCCCCCAGCACCTGGGAGAGGTCACTTCTCCTCCGTGTGCCCTTCACCAGCCTTTTGGTGCATTTGACAAATGTGTTTTGGGCACCTACTGGAAGTTGGGCACCTTGGAGACACACAAGCCCCAAGATGTTTCTGTGACATGTGGCCTCTCGCCTTGACTTATTGAGGTCCCCCTGCGCTCTGCCCAAGGAGCATCCTGCACTGTTCACCAGGGTCCACTCAGTATCTTCCCTATACAACTGGAACTTATCAAAAATGGGACCTTGTCTACTTTATTCTGTGCTGAATTCTCAGCCCCCAATGCAAGGTCTGGCACATAGGTGCTAAGTAAGCCCTCCTAGAGCAGGAGGTGGAGGGCCAGTCCCCACTAATGCAAACTGCTTACTGCCCAGCTCCTATTGCATCTCCAGGCTGAGAAGAGGGGCCAGCACCAGAGAAGATGCCAGCTTGAGAAAGGGCTGCCCAACAGGAATGATGACTCCAAGAGCTTGGTACGATACCGTAAAGCATTAGAAGCTTCCACATCCTTGTCATGTTGTTTAAACCCCACTTCCCCACAATGAGAAACGCAATCCTGAAAACAGTAAGGGCCAACGACTTGTTTTCAGGGAGCAAAGAAGACCATGCTGAAGAGACGCTATTCCACTGTGCTCAGTCTTAAAGAAGCAGGAAGGCAAGGTGAAATGAAAGCTTTAGAGGCTAGGGCTGAAGGTCTTGCCTGCAGGATGCAGGAAGCTCACAGGACAAAGTGCCCCTTCTATCAAGCAGCAAATGATGCCGTTGTGGAGAAGACTCAGACAGGGCAAAGTCAAGAACACGTCACTCCCCGGGCTTAAACGCTTCCAAAGGCTTCCAGGTCAGGCAAAGTCCAAAGTTCTTACAGCTTCCGCCTGGCCTCCAACACCCTCACCTGGTCTCCTTTCTTCCTTTGCTTATCCTGCTCAGCCATACTGGCTCCCTTGCTCCTTAAACACCCCAGGGACAGCCCCACCTCCGAGCCCTTGCCCCGGCTGTTCCTTCTGCCTGGAAGGAAGGCGCTTCCCGCCTGGCTTGATTCCATACGTCTTTCAGCTTTGGGGTTACACGTCACCTTCTCAGGGAAGCTAACCTTGACCTCACTACCTACAACTGCATCCCCCTTCCCTCCCCACCTGCTTTAGGAGAGTTTGGAAAAAGTTTGCGGTCCAGAGTGAGGACACTTCATGTCCTAGGTTTAGCCCCAGGGACTCCACCTGCAAAATCATCTTTGGGGGTGGCCCAGATTGAATTTGCCTTGGTTCAGACCTTATTATCTCTTAGAACCCAACCCCTGCCATGTCCCCACTGCTCAGAGCGAAGCCATCACTCACCACAGAGTGAAATCGCAGAAAAGAGCAATTATTATGCTGTGCGTCAGACCTTTGACTCAGATTAACATCACTGCCTCTTGATTTGATCTTTTTATTTTTCTCCAAACACTTAGGGCATTTTGAATGCAAGCCAGATTCGTCTTTGGTGAAAAGCAATATTTTGAAAAACCAGGACTTCCTTGGTAAGATATATTTTAAGGCACTGTACACCGATATGCAGCTAATTGGTTCGGCTGTCCTGTGATTTGCAAAGGGTCACAATGATTTGTGGTATATATGCATCTGTATTAACTGCTCAATGCCAAAATCAATTTCCACAGGTGACAGTAGAGTTTTGTAATAGATGAGGTTATGGAAGACACCTCAACAGTTACCCTTGAGTTTTTGAATCACTTTAATTTAACAGGTAGGTATTATTACATTCCAAGGCAGCAATGCATGATGCTGATAGCATCTGCTGCAGAATACAGAGTAGTGGAAATTCCATTTCCTAAACGTGCAGGTAACCGAATACATTCAGCATCTGAAACACAGAGAAGAGAGACAGTGCCTGCTGGATCTGTCCACAATATGTCCCCTACAACATGTATTTTCTTTATTCTTTCCCCAAGTTCGCACCCAAGGTATTGAGGGAATTTTTTAAAGGAGACTGTTAAACTGCCTCTGGGTAATCTTTGAGGGGAAAAAAATGGAAAATAAGGGATGGACAAGCAATGTTGAGATCTTCCAGTCAGAGTGCTCAAAATGCAGGCTGCTGTGTTACCATCCATTGTGGCAGGAATTAGAGGATCTATTATTTAAAAAGCAGTTTGTAAGCACTTAAGAGCAGAACAATGATTGTTAGGGATTAGCGTGGATTATGCTAAGAGAAGCTTAAGGTAATTAAGTTACCCACCCTCAAGCATTCAGTGTATACTTACTAAGCATCTACTATGTGCCAGGCTCTGGTTCAAGACTAGTTGTTCAGGGAAATGTGGCGGATAGAGTATTTGGGTGGCACAAGATATGTGATAATATTTCTTAAAACACACAGGTTATGGAGTTCCCATGTGGCTTAGCGGTTAACGAATCCGACTAGGAACCATGAGGTTGTGGGTTCAATCCCAGGCCTCGCTTAGTGGGTTAAGGATTCGGCGTTGCCATGAGCTGTGGTGTAGGTCGCAGACGAGGCTCAGATCCCGAGTTGCTTTGGCTGTGGCGTAGGCCAGTGGCTACAGCTCTGATTAGCCCCCTAGCCTGGGAACCTCCATATGCCGTGGGAGCAGCCCTAGAAAAGGCAAAAAGACAAAAGAAAAAAAAAAAAAAGAACATACAGGTTAAAAGGTGGAAAGGTGATGTTAAACCTTGCCTTCCCCAACTAGCCTCCTTAGGCCCAAGGTCACTAAGAACCAGACCTGGTGGTGCATTGGACTATGGCAAGTCTGGTGGGTGGGGGTGGGGGTGGGGTGAGGAGGTGGGGGTGGGGTGAGGAGGTGGGGGTTGGGTGCTCTTTGAAGATGTATTTGGTTTTAAGTGCTGCATGAAAGTCAGGCTGCAGATCCCTAAGTACTAGAGTTATCCAAGCCAGAAAACTTGACTCTTGCCTGACACAGAGTATGAAGCTCCAAGAAGTCACATAAATGATAAACCCAAGTCTAGTCCTCAAGAAGTGAGACAGGAGTTCCTGTTGTGGCTCAGCGCGTTATGAACCCAGCTATCATTCACGAGTGTGCGGGTTCGATCCCTGGCCTTCCTCAGTGGGTTAAGGATCCAATGTTGTTGTGACCTGGGGTGCAGATCGTAGACGTGGCTCGGATCCTGAGTTGCTATGGCTGTGGTGTAGGCTGGCCACCGTAGCTCCAATTTGATCCCTAGCCTGGGAACTTCCATGTGCCGTGGATCTGGCTGGAAGAAAAGCAAAAAAAAAAAAAAAAAAAGTGGGACAGCCACGAACCTAATGGCACCCTCCAGTTTGGAAACACCCCAAATCCAATGTAGAAGATGCAAGGATCTCCAATAGTTTGCTCACCTGCATCCAGTTTCTTTAGAAAAGAAACTCTGCTCTTCCAAATGATTGCTGTTGTCTTTTTTTTTTAAATTTACTTTTGATCTCTAGAGGTGGTGTTTCTTTGCTGTCTCCTGCTACATTGTCTAAATCTTGCTGGCTTTTTTTTTTTTTTTTTTAAATCTTTTTGCCTTTTCTAGGTCCACTTCCCGTGGCATATGGAGGCTCCCAGGCTAGGGGTAGAATCAGAGCTGTAGCCACCAGCCTATACCACAGCCACAGCAACGCCAGATACTTAACCCACTGAGCAAAGCCAGGGATCGAACCTGCAACCTCATGGTTCCTAGTCGATTCGTTAACCACTGCGCCACAATAGGAACTCCAAAATCTTGCTGGTTTTACCCTATCTTTTCTTTGACCTTGCTTTCTGGATTTGGCATAAAAATTGGCAGAGGCTGGGTGAATTATTTTTCACTGCAGTTCCTGTGGCTGAATGGTTCAGAGCCAGGGACAGACATCAAACTCCTGGATGCAAGAGTGGGCAAAGTAGAGAAGACCCGGCCCCCACCAGGTCTGGGCTCTTAAATTAAGGCAGTGCTGTGTGGGGATTAGGATGAAGTTTCTGGTTCAAGTCCAGTCCTGCCACCGCCTTGCAGGTGGATCTCATGCTATTTCAGCTGAAGTAGAGCTACTGCAATTCTCCAAGCCTCAGTCTCCATATTGGTAGAACAGACTTGCTAGCTATGCACAGGGCTACTATGAGAATTGATTGCATCTGTTTATACTAAGTATTTATCCCAGAAAGTGTCGTACAGACATGAAAGGCAGTACAGGGTAGGGTTGGAATCCTAGCTCTGCCTCTGACTAACCATGTGCCCTCTGGGTCTCCATGCCTTCATTTATAAAATGGGGATAATAATAGTGTCCACTTTCTGGAGAAGCCCTGAGGATTAAATAATGTTTGTCAAGTGCTCACTTAGCATAGAGCTTGGCATAGAGAAGGTGTCTGTTAAATAAATAAATGCTCAGGATTTAGCCCAGAAATGAATGCTCAATCTGCCCCAGTAATCATAGCTTGGCACACAGAAGGTGTTCATTAAGTGTTAGCTAATTATTATTTTTACTATTTCCTTGGCACCTCTTTCTGGGGTTCTCATGACCCAGTCTCTCCGGCTGCAGCTTCCTCAGAAGAAACCCCCAGGATCCCCAAGGGCATCTCACCTGCTCACCCATCCCAGGACCAAAGGGCAGACCTCCCCCGGAAGCAGTGCCCTCATGCAGACCCAGGAAGGAGGCCACAGGTGAGTCTCTGCCTTTCCGGGAGCTCTCTTAAGCCAGAGAGATTCTAGTGCCAGACATTTCTGTTCATCTGCACTATTTTGGAGCCAACTTCAGGGGACCCTCAAAATGATCCTTAAATCCTGAATTTTTTCTCCTCCTTCATCTTGTTTCCGTTTTTTGTTTCTGGATTCTTGTTGCTGTTTTTCAGTTTTCATAGGTTCCTCCGGTCCTTGCCCCGTAGTCCCGTAGTGTTAATATTGCTTAAGGTTCTGTCAATTTCCTTTTTTCTAGTCATTGGGTTTTCTCTGGCACGTCTTGTGTGTTTTCCTGTTTTTAATTACCATCTATGCTTGGATGATCCTAAGGGTCAACCCAGGCTTCATCTGTGTCCTAACCCCTGTATCAGTGATTCTTAACAGATAACCCTTCCCCCTCCCAAAAAAATGCCCATTCACAGGGTATTTTTCATGAAGTTTCATATGAACCTCATCCATAAAACTACATGGATGGGTACCTTTATCTAGAGACCCAATACCAACTCCCTGTTATGGACCTCAATTTTTTCATCCTCACCCCCCCAAGGAGGCATGTCTGATCGAATCTGTCTTCAATCTGTCTGTAGGTCTTTTTTTTTTTTTTAATTGCCCTCAGAACACTGGCTACCAAAACTTTCTTCTCTTGCTAGCTCCAACATATATTGTTCCCCATGTATACAGGCAGGGGCTAGAAACCTTTAGAGAGAGGAAGATCTCATTAACTTTCTTTCTTTTTTTATTAGAGTATAGTTGGTTTACAATGTTGTGCCAATTTCTACGACACAGTAAAGTGACCCAGTCATATGTATATGTTCCTTTTCTTCTATTATCTTTCATCAAGGTCTATTCCAAGAGACTAGATATAATTCCCTGTGCTAAACAATAGGACCTCATGGCTTATCCATTCTAAGTGTAATAGTAGGCATCTACTAACCCCAAACTCCCTTCCAATCCATCCCTCTCCCTCCCCTCCTCCCCCTTGGGAACCACAGAACTGTTCCCTATGTCCAAGAGTCTGTTTCTGTTTTATAGATTGGTTCATTTGGGCCATATTTTAGATTCCACATATAAGTGGTATCATGGTATTTGTCTTTCTCTTTCTTTCTTACTTACTTGATTGATTGATTGATTGATTGGTATTTTTGCCATTTCTAGGGCCACTTTTGTGGCCTATGGAGGTTCCCAGGATAGGGGTTGAATCAGAGCTGTAGCCACCGGCCTACACCAGAGCCACAGCAATGTGGGATCTGAGTCGCGTCTGCAACCTACACCACAGCTCACGGCAACTCCGGATCCTTCACCCACTGAGCAAGGCCAGGGATCGAATCTGCAACCTCATGGCTCCTGGTCGGATTCGCTAACCACTGAGCCATGATGGGATCTCTATTACTTACTTCTTTTAGTATGATAATCTCTAGTTGCATCCATGTTGCTGCAAATGGCATTGTTTTGTTATTTTTATGGCTAAGTAGTACTCCACTGTGTGTATACATATATATATATATATATACAGCTTCTTAATCCATTCATCTGTTCATAGACATTGAGGTTGCCTCCATGTTGTGGCTATTGTGAATAGTGCTACTATGAGCAAATGGGTGCATGTACCTTTTTGAATATTGTTTTGTCTGGATGTATGTCCAGGAGTGGGATTGCTGGGTCATATGGCAGTTCTATATTTAATTTTCTAAGGAACCTCCATACTGCTCTCCATAGTGGCTGTACCACTTTACATTCCCACCAACAGTGTAGGAGGGGTCCCTTTTCTCCATACCCTTTGTAGACTTATTAATGATGGCATTCTAACCAGTGTGAGGTGGTACCTCATTGCAGTTTTGGGTTTTTGGGGGTTTTTTTTTTGTCTTTTTAGGGCCACACCCACAGCATGTGGAGGTTCCCAGGCTAGACATCTAATTGGAGCTGTAGTCACCAGCCTAAGCCACAGCCATAGCAATGCCAGATCCAAGCCACATCTGCAACCTACACCACAGCTCAGGGCAACGCTGGATCCTCAACCCACCATTCGAGGCCAGGGATCGAAGCTGTGTCCTCATGAGTACTAGTCAGAATTGTTTCTGCTGAGCCATGACAGGAACGCCCTCATTGTAGTTTTGATTTGCATTTCTCTAATAATTAGTGATGTTGAGCTCTTTTGCACGTGCCTACTAGCCATCCATGTGTCATTGACTTTCTTTTAACCTCTTCATGAGTCTGGAGGAAGACAAGGACGGCCTGGCAAAGAGCTAAGTGAGAGTGCTTCAGGAAAGAAAAGAAGACCCAACAGGGTACCTGATCAGGTGAAGAGTCTATGATAAAGTCAAATGGTGAAAAAAAAAAAGAAAAAAAAGAAAGCAATTCAACACTCTTGGGAAAACAGAGGGACTTCTAGAAATAATGCAGTTGTAGATTCCTACCTCTCTGCTTTGAGATACAGCAGGGATAAGCAAAAAATCTACCGAAAAATCTACAGAAAATTTAAACAGCCAGACAGTAAATATTTTAGGCTTTGCAGGCCAAGCAGCAGAATTGAGGATACCGTGAAGGTATTAATACAATAGTAGGGAAAAACAAATTTGCATAATTTTAAAATTGACAAGAGTCAGAATTACAGATGCTGGAATTTGAATTTCTTACCATTTTTACATGTAATGAAATATCTTTGGATAGTATTTTTTTTTCTACCATTTGAAAATGTACAAACTCTTCTTTACTTGTGGGTTTCACAAAAATAGGTCATGGACCAGATTCAGCCCATGGGCAGTACTTGGCTAACCCCTGAGATATAATTACATATCACCATACATACACCTCACTGAATTTTTCAACTTTTAGAATTTTAGAGACAAAGCATGATGACACATACCCTGTTTCTTGATATATCTCCTCTGAGGGGCCTATAAACAGGCATCTGTTTTATTTTGGCTTTCGACTGTGTTACGTCCAATCCCTCATTTCCTTATTGATATGTTGGGAAGGTTTCACATCTTTGCAGTCACTTTTGGTGAATAAAACTTCCACGTGCATACCCGATTGTAAACCTGTATCCCTCTCCCTCCTTCTTTCAGAGGGGAGTAAGTGCCGTGTGCTGTGGCTAGGACCAGGAAGAATAAAAAGGCCCAAATCCGATTCATTTCATTGGGTAACTTCAGTCAGCTGCATCTTTCACAGTAAAGGTGCAGACCTTTATTGTTCATTGATACTGTTCCTCCAGCTAACAGGTCATCAGGGTTTTCTGAATGCAGAAGTTGAGATGGTGATTTTTTTTTTTTTTTCTGCTTTTTAAGGCTGCACTTGCAGCATATGGAAATTCCCAGACTAGGGATCAAATCAGAGCTGCAGCTACTGGCCTACACCACAGCCACAGCTATGCCAGATCCAAGGCAGGTCTGCTACTTAACACCACAGCTCACGGCAATGCCGGATCCTTAACCCACTGAGCAAGGCCAAGGATTGAACCTTCATCCTCATGAATGCGAGTCAGATGCGTTAACCACTGAGCCACAACAGGAACTCTGAGATGTTGATTTTTCTAGGAGGCACATGCATCAGTTACTGGAGGGCCCTGTGGGGCCTTCCCACTGCAGCTTCCTTCCCTGATATGAAATACCTGAATCTGATCAGCCTTTCCCATCCCACCTTGTAAGTTCTCCCATCACTGAGAACTTACAACTCCAAGTGGCTAGGCCTGCAGTTGGTCCATACAATACCCTGTACACATTTTTTTTTTGTCTTTTTGCCTTTTCTAGGGCGGCTCCCGAGGCATATGGAGGTTCCCAGGCCAGGGGTCTAATCAGAGCTGTAGCCACCGGCCTACGCCAAGCCACAGCAACGAGGGATCCGAGCCAAGTCTGTGACTTACACCACAGCTCACGGCAACACCAGATCTTTAACCCACTGAGCAAGGCCAGGGATCGAACCCTCCATCTCATGGTTCCTAGTCAGATTCGTTAACCACTGTGCCATGACAGGAACTCCTACCCTGTACACATTTTTAAAAAGCCACCCTCCCTTTAGATGGACTCAGTTCTGGATCAACAAACACCCTGCCCTTGCTTGACCTCTAGGCCAGGCGGCCTTGTGCAGGGGCAGCATCTTCATGAGTAGCATGTAGCCCTGGGCAGGGTGTCCTTGCCTAACAGCTGCTCTCTTGAGAGGGATACAGACAAAATGGCTCAGGCTCGGCTACCCACCCCCAGATACACTCAACTCATAGACCCCTTCCTTCCAAAGAGGCTGCCCCGCTGCCATTCCCTCTCTCAGTTCTGGTCTTACCTCCCCACTTCATTGCTGAAATAGACACAAGAGCAGATGAGCAGCTCTGATGGCCTAAACTGGTATCCAATCCAGTTGTGAGATGCCAGCCACCCTCAACCTATATGAATGATTCTTCTTGGAATCACAGGTAACTCAGTGAGGAGCTAAAAATATTGGAAGGAAGAGCAGTGGTATAAAAAAGCAAACTTGGGGAGTTCTCGTAGTGACACAGCAGAAACGAATCTGACTAGGAACCATGAGGTTGCAAGTTCAATCCCTGGCCTCGCTCAGTGGGTCAAGGATCTGGCATTGCCATGAGCTGTGGTGTAGGTCGCAGACGCTGCTTGGATCCCACGTTGCTGTGGCTGTGGCCCAGGCCCGCAGTGGCTGCAGCTCCGATTAGACCCCTAGCCTGGGAACCTCCACACGCTGCAGGTGCAGCCCTAAAAAGACAAAAAGACCAAAAAAAAAAAAAAAAGCCAACTTGGAGTTCCCATTGTGGCTCAGTGGGTTAAGAACCTGACTAGTATCCATAAGGATGTGGGTTTGATCCCTGGCCTTGCTCAATGGGTTAAGGATCCAGAGTTGCCATGAGCTGTGGTGTAGGTCACAGACATGGCTTGGATCTGGCACTCCTGTGGCTGTGGCGTAGGCTGGCAGCTGCAGCTCCAGTTCGACCCTTAGCCTGGGAACTTCCATATGCCACAGGAGTGGCCCTAAAAAGCTAAAAAGTAAAAAAAACACACCTACTTGTCTTAGCCATGTGTAAAATGTCTAAAATGCATGAATCAAGGGCTACTGGTCAATAGGTCATTTAGAGGTACGAAGGAATCACAAGAAAAACTAAGATGTAAGACAGAAACAAATGAAAGCACTTCCTATTTTTGCTCCTTCCTTATACTGGTAAGAAAACTCGTGCTGGAATTTAGCAATTTCCAGAGTCTCATAGCCAGTAAATGGCAGGATTAAGGTAAGGTGCACCTGACCTCAAAGCCCCTGCTCTTGTCTGATATTCTCTGTAGTCTCCCATAAATTATGAAAGGCCCATTTGCTCTTCCATTTAAAAAAGTGGGCTCTGGGGAGTTCTCATTGTGGTGCAGTGGAAACAAATCCGACTAGTATCCATGAGGATGGGGGTCCAATCCCTGGCTTCGCTCAGGGGGTTGGGGATCCGGCATGGCCTGTGAGCTGTGGTCTAGGTTGCAGACTCCACTTGGATCCTGTGTGGCTGTCTCTCTGTAGCTCAGATTCGACGCTAGCCTTGGAACTTCCATATGCGGCCGTAACAAAAATAAAAGCAAAAAAGAAAAGTGGGGGGGGGGGGGTTCTGGCAGAGTTGTGGGGTGGAGGGAAAGAAAAACAACCTTTAGGCTTCTCTTTAGTCTCAGAAACATTGGTTTCATTGGGAGTACTTCCACATGTCAGAATATAATGTTCAAATTGTTAAAATAATAATTTCCTCTAACATACACAGTGAGCTCATGTTAAACTTTAGTCAATGCATCAGTGAGGGAACCGGCAGAATGACAAAGCTAATTCCAAGGAAGATGTTGTATGTTTTTTTCAATAAAAAAAATCTGAACTAAGATTGTTAAGTTATACGTAAAACTGATTAATGCTCTAGAGGGTGGGCAATAGTCCACAAGATTTGGGTTTAAATCCTCTAGTGAACAGTAATTGTTTGTACTTCTACCAAACAAAAAAATATATGTGCATCTTCCCAAGTTTTTTAACAAGTAAACATCTAACTGTACAACTGGGCCTGGATTTATAATAAAAGCTAAGGCAAACAAAGTTACGTTCCCCCAGCTAATTAGATGACCACTTGGGTAAGCTCGTTAGACACTGCTCTATGACGTTAAATATTAAAAGGATACGTTCATCTTTCTGCCTTTTTTCTTGTTTTAGTTTTTCTTTTTCTTTTTTCTTTTTGATTTTTAGGGGCAGCACCCACAGCATATGGTAGTTCCCAGGTTAGGGGTTGAATCAGAGCTACGCTGCCAGTCTATACCACAGCTACAGCAATGCAAGATCCAAGCCACATCTGCAACCTACACCACAGCTCACGGCAATGCCGGATTCTTAACCCACTAAGCAAGGCCAGTGATCGAACCCACATCCTCATGGATCCTAGTCAGGTTCGTTAACTGCTGAGCCATGAAGGGAACACCCAGTTTTAGTTTTTCTTGATGCATGCTGATAACCCACACTAGTCATCCATGCTAACAACCCATATTGGTCAGCCAACCGTGGCTGCCTTTATTGCAGTCCAGAGATAAAATTTCAAAGGATGAAATGAGTAGAATCCTAGAACTGGAAGGAGGAAGGCTACATGTGAAGCAGAAAAAAAAAAAGACGAGTAAGTCCTTTCCATCAAGGATGACACACCTAAGAGTACGGCTGAAATATATTTAACCACCAATAGGACAAAGACCAGCCCATTAGAACGGATGCCTCCCTTGGGCTAAAACAGGATTGTGATGGCTCTGCTGAGCCAGGATTCAACCTTTTACTTGGTGGATCTTGTGGCTGTTTGGGAGGTTCCATGAAGGGCTAGGGCTAATGCAGGGGTTTGGCAAGGGACGTGGACTGGAGGCTGTTAACCAAGAGGTAGGGAAGTATTTCATTTTAACAATGGGTATGTCTATACAAACGTGTTCTGGCTAAATGTTAGTCATGCTCACACCTCAACCTCTGGACCTTCCGAGTCCTGACCCTCCCCCACCCCAAACACTGTCATGGCCACTCTTGCCCATCCTGCCTCAAAACTCCAGCCCATTTCTCTCTTCTATCTGCCTCTTGGGCTTTAGGATCAAGGAATAAGAATGGTGGGAAAGGAACAAAGAGAAGGTTAGGAGTAGGAAGAGAGTTGGAGAGTTCTAATGTATTCTGTACCCGCATCTAAGAGAAGAGGGAGCACTAAGTCTAGAACAGGAAGACCAGAAGGTGACTACTTGGTACTGTTTCTCTAGGGATACAGTAGTGCCCCCGACAGACAAAAAAAAATCCTGTCCTTATGGAGTCTCTATTCTTCTGGGGGCAGATAGGAGATATGAAAAGTATGTGCTAATATATATAAAAGCACCTAGCCCTGGCTTGGCCCCTAGGAAATACTTATGTCCTTCTCCCACCCCTGTCCTCAGCCACATCATTGAAGCTTCCCCGAAGGCTTCTGAGCACATAAATAAAGCTGGAACCCCATCTGGCCGAAAAAGTCAACCATCTGGAGATTTGGAAATATGGGAGAACTTCTAATGACTGGCTAATTTTTTTTTTCAGTTTTTTAGCCAGATGTTTGATGTCATCCAGGCCCATCTGTAGCAGAAATAGCAGTTTATTGAACCTGTTTTCCATAATTTTAAGTTCCAGGTCCTAAAATCTTAAGTGGGCTTTCTTTTCTAGTAGGAATTTTTTTAATGAATTGAAAAAGTGATTATTAACTAATAAAGAGTAATGTAGTAATACAAAATGAAAAATATCAGAAATTTGGATCTGAAGGGCCCTTTAGATAATTTCCAGGGCTCAAAACTGGCAGTCCATGGGTCAGATTCAGTTATAAGGTGAGTTAAGTTTGGCTGGAACTGTGTTTTTTTTTTTTTAAGTAAAATTAGTTGCATATGTTTTTAAACTCATCTGGCTTAAAAATTTTTTTTAATTTTTTTATTTTTGGCAGCACTTGTAGCATGTGAATGTTCCAGGCCCAGGGATCAAACCTGTGGTGCAGTTGGGACCTGCACCACAGCTGCAACAATGCCAGATCCTTAACCCACTGCACCACAGGGGCACTTCATTTGGCTTTTTAAAAATCAGAATATTTGGTCAGGCTTAGTACACATTTCCCCAGAGTAAAAATTAAGCCATATAGTAATTGTTTCCAACTTGCCACAGTCCCCACCACTCCCTGTTGCCCCCATATTGAGACCAAGTTTTGGTTACCATGTATCTTCTCAAACGCACTATTACCCCCCCACCCCCAACCAATACAACTGAGTTAAGAGGACTGTGAAATGTATGTTTCACATGTTACCAGCCGAGTTCACATGGACATTTGGATTTGATATTTCCTAATGTTATCTGAAGCTCTCATTTTAGAACCAGGTAACCTGAGGTTCAAAGGAAGAACTAACATGCACAGTTCACAGAGCTGTTGGAGACAGAAATGTGAGTAGCACTCAGGGTTCCTTACTACTAGCCCCGTGGTCTTTCCACTATCTAAATACATCACTTGAATTATATTTAGGACTTTAAGAGGTTTCTTAATGGGAGAATCACGTATCGAACATGTTCTCATTCAAATTCACATGCTGCCATTGAAAGCACACAGCAGGTTGCGGTGCTGCTCTGTGAATGCCTTGCGTGCTTTCCAGCTATTGAGTCAGGCATTTGTTCGGGTTTCTCAGTGTGGGTGTCTCTACATAGGTCGATTGCTTTTTCATTCAAAGGATGTCCTTTTCTGCCTCTGAGTTTTTGCCTGTCTGGTGGTTCCTGCACCCCTGCAGACACTGCACAGGCATGCTGAGTGTTCTGGGATCTGGGGCTTCTGAATGGAAAAACCCATGTGTCTGGGCATTCTCACAGCTGATGTTTGTACCAGTAGCAACCTATCCAGCAGAGCATGAATTAATGTCCTCTAGCAAATGCTCGGTGAAGCAACATGGCTTAGGTGAAGTAGTGTCTGCTGAATTTAGGTTTGTGACCTTGGGCAAGTTACGTAACTTCTCCCAGCCTCAGTTTCCTCATCTATGAGTAAGTATACTGCTTTTCCAACATCATTGAGTGCCTTTGAAGATGAAAGAGTTAATTTTTTAAAATTCTTAGCACAATCCTAGCACCTCGAGGGCTACCTATAAATGACATTCTGGTGACTTGTAGAAATGAAAGCTGGAAACATCTCTTCTCATCACTTGAGAGACCTGATCCTTCCTTAACACATGTGGTCATTCCCAGTAAAGAGTCAATATGTGTTGGCTTTAATATTGTATCGCTTGGAAGACTTTGAGAAAATTAAGGTTCCAAGTGGTCCACCACAGACCTATGGAGGCAAAGAACCTACTTGTGGGGCCTAATAATCTATTTTTTAAAGCTCCCCATGTGATTCTGATGACTAGTTAAGTTGGGACACCACTGATGTAGTTTTCTTATACTCGAATATCTTTGGTGGTAGCAACTCATAACCTCTGAAAGTTTTCCATGCCATATTGGATAGTTACTTATATGGAGGTAAAACCTGTTTTCTTCTAGCTCCTACTTCTAATCCCTTGAGGCCACATAGAACATTTCAAATCTCTTTTCCATATGACAGCCCATCAGATATTTGCAGACAGCTGTCATGTCCCTCTGGAGCAGTCTCTTCTTTTGGATGAAATAGCCACATTCTCTCATGACTCTTAAAAAGTATGGATGCCCCCTCCTTATTATCTTTTGACACTTAAAGGACCAGAAAAATGAGGATGCTGAGGCTTTGGAAGACAGGTGATACTGAACAGGAGATGGCTATACACTTTTATTCCAGCAAAGGACAGATGCTGCCTACTGCATGTGTCTTCCCATGCAGAAATCAGAGGCTCCTGCAAATTCCTTGAACATTTAATAGGTTTAGTACATGAAAGAAAATCTTGGTTTCAGATTTCAGCCAGACCTGTCTAGGTGTTCATTATATGAGTGGACACATAGCTAAAATTTATTGTAGCTCATTAAAATGTACTCATCTTACTGTATTAATACTTCAAAATGTTTAAAAAAAATAGCTGGGCCAAATTGCATGGACACCGCAGGAAATTTTCTCAGAAGAATTCACCTGACTAAGAACAAATCTTAGAGTCATCCAGTTCCTTCTTGATTCAAATTCTCACTTCTCCCACTAAGCACACAGAATGCCTGGGTGGGGTTCCAATGCATTATACAAACTGTGGGTGTAGGACATGATGTTGGAGAAAAGAGAAACCATCAGTTGAGAAATTCTGAGCAAGGATTCAGGAATTTCAGGCCCTAATGGGGGAAGCCAAATTGAGTTTAATGGCGAATTCCCAGGTTTACATCAAAGAAGCAGAAGAATTGGAAATAACTGAAACATGGTCTACATGTGTACCATTTTTTGGCTTGGGAGGGGCCTCAGATTTTTTAATGCCATCCCTAGAACCATTGTAGGCATCAAAATAGCCACCAAATCACAGCTTTATAAAAGATGACTCAATTCCTTCTTGTCAACACAGGAAAGTGAATTCTGGAATTTCCTTAATGACTTCACATTTGATCACAAATAATCCTAGATATTAGATTTTTGTCAGTATTTAGGAGAGAATGTCCATGAGTTCATTGGATACACTAAGAGCATTGTGTAGTGCTAATTCATGGCCCCCCTATTTCAAATCAATCATTTAACAGATTAATATACTGAGGGATGGGTAAATGTCTTTGCCAAGGTCACACAAATAGTTTGCAGCATTACCCAGGTCTTCAGACTTCAAGTAAGTAATCCTTGTTGCATTTAAAGTAGTCCTCTCCTATCCGGGCTTTCCACTAGTTGCAAATTTGCATTGGAAACAGAATCCACTCTAGTAGTGCTACAGTCAGAGGAGCAGTTGTTCAGAGTGTCAGGACATGGGAGGAAGGCCAGGGAATGATGCAATATTACACTAGCAAGTGATGTCATAGCATGATTTCCTAAGCAATTTACATAAATGCAAGTTCTCAAGAAGCCCTGACAAATGCCAGCCAGTGAAAATGCAGGCATGAAGAACCAATGGCAAGCAGGGCAAGATAGCACGTAGGAAACCCAGATTTCCTTGCTCATCAATGTGACAAGCTTCACAGATTCCTCAGAAGCCTGAGAAAACTCCCTTCTTCCCCTCTAATCCAGTGCCTTCCCTCAGGCATATAGACTCTAAAGAGCTTTAATTTCCTCATGTTATGTTTCTGTTCACTCCTGCTGACATCGAGGCATGGCCCAATGATGTTGAGAGTGACTGCTGGTATACTGAAAGCAAGTTGAATAGTGAGGCAGGCTACCCAAGGGCTTGGCATTCTAAAATTTCTCTATCTCTTCATTATAATAAAATGAATCCTTAATTTTTTTTATTTAGAAGTGATATGCTGCAGTTCTTGGAGAACCAATCCTATGCAAATGTCATAGAAATGTATTTGTTGGGTTTTCAGATGTTTAGGAAAGAAGACAGGTGGATATCAAATACCAAGACTTCAGTTTTGCTTTGAACCCAAGTGGAGAAACATGATTAAGTTTTCTTTAAAATGTGTGTGTGTGTGTAGAGTTTCCTGTATATTAGTCTTAAACTGGTTGGCAATATTCATTAAAATATCTAGTTAGACCAAACTCAGAAGAAACTGCTAAGACTATGTTGAGAAATAAGGAAATAGCTCAGAGTGCACCAGTCTAGGTCAGAATCAACCTCTCTCTCTCTCTCTTTCTCCCTCCCCCTCCTTCCCTCCCTCCCCCTTCCTTTACCCTTCCCCCACTGAAATGCAATTTAAGCAGAGCCAAAGACCCCATCTCAAGCCAGAGATCAAAGCAGTTCACAATATGCCTAGGGATTTTAGATTTGAAGACTTTTCTCAACTGCAGAAGCTGCCTAGAGTGCCACAAAATTTCATTTCATGAAGCTTAACCAAAAACAATCAACAAGACTCGACCCCTCATCCCATACAGCTCATTCTTGCTTAGAACAGTCTGGACATCTGCACATTCTCAGCAATAATTTGAACTATACCTCTTTCCCCATCACTGCCTCCCTCACCCCAACCACACACTGGAATAGCAGAATGTCAGAAACTGTATTATTTGGGACCGTTGAGAGGAATTTGTAAATACCTTCTAGGCAGCAGGTCCTCCACAGCCCCGAATGGGTCATTACTTCTTCATTCTTCCTGCTGGTTTCATTATCACTTGTAGATTTAGTCCTGCACACACCTCTGGAATATAACCAGTAGTCCGTGCCCACTGCAATGGTCATTAGACTAAAAGCTGCGAAGGCTCCCACAGTGGTGATCAACATCTGGATTCCTCTGTCACACATCCTCATAATTCTTCATGGTACTCTGGACGGCTGGGGGTTGGAGAGGGAGGTGCAATGCCAGAGGGGAAAAATCACTCTGCAGCTGGATAACCTAGGACAGGCTCTTCCAAAAATTCGGATCTCCTTTTGTCGGCATCCACAGGGACTTTGGGAAAGCTGAGGTTTCCTGTCTGGAGCTCTCGCCAGTTCCCTGGGTCTCCTATGGCCCTCCAAAGGGTGCAGGCTCCAGGGGGTTGGTCCACATCACTGCTGCCTTCTGAAGGTCCCTGGGTCCCTTTCATTCCTCGGGAGCTTGGTAAGGATGAGGGTCCGTGCAGGGCATGGCTCTGGAGCCTGGAGCTGCCAGCTCGGTTGGAGATGCGCCTGGCTCTTCACAGCCCCGGGAGACTCAAGGCAAAGAAATCCAGTGAGGTCTATGTGTGTGTGTGTGTGCGTGCGTGCGTGTGTGTGCGAGCGCGTGTGCTGGGGGTGAGGGCGGATGGCAAAAAATAGCACTGCTGGGAGGCGAGTCGCTGAGAAGAGTGTTCATTGCTTCCCCAGCCTCCCAGGAAAGCTCTCCGCCTGCTCCTGACACCCCCGCTCAAACTGGAGAAAAGACAGTCCTGGGGCGGGGACCGGAGGTTTCAGCGGAGGGCAAAGGTCCGCGGTGCTGAAGGGACAGCTCCCCGCCTGTTGCCCCGCCTCCGCCTTCCCAAAGCCCGAGCTGTAGGTCCGTGGTGCTGAAGGGACAGCTCCTCCGCTGCTGCTGCACCCCCGCCTTTCTGGCGCTGGGGCTAGAGACCTGGGGTGCTGAAGGGTCGATCTTGTCCCTCGCCCTTCCCCCGTCCCTTCCCAGGCCACGCAGCTGTCTGGGCTCTGCCTAGTCAAACCCACGCTCCGCGCAAAGTTTCGGGAGCCCAGGGCAGTCAGCGCCCCGGCTCCTTAGTGCTGCAGCACGACCCTGTTCCTCCGCTCCCGCTCTCGGAAGGGTTAAGGAAAGGGGTAGGGGAGAGGAGCCCGCAGCGCACTCTGGCACTCTCTCCGCTCCCACCCAACGCGGCATTTCCCCCCCTCACCAATGAGCCAGGCAAGTTTGCCTTTTGCTGCGGGCGCAGCTGGAGCCCATTGGGGAAGACCGAGTCTTCTTAAAGGGGCCAGCGACTCTGGGCGATGGTTCTATGGCTCGCTTGGGCGGGCAAAAAGTGTTGTCACAGGCACATCTGTGTAGAGTCTGCCTCAATTTGGTTCCCCAGAAAACAAACCAATATGTCTACCCTCCTTTCTCTGGAGCCCTGGTTTACACCGGAGACAGCGTGCTCAGATCAGACCCGGAACTGTTCATATACAAATGAACATGCATTCCTAAAAGACAAACGAAGCTGGAAGTATGTACACTCTATTGTATAAAAATCAGGGATTTGGGGCAAGGGTGGGAGATATTGGTCTCTGAATACACTTACACATTTTAACAATCCTACGTTTTTGGGGGTGGTTGTGGTGGTGATGGACTCAATGTAGGAGAGTCGCTGAAAATGTCAGATTCTCTCCAAATGTCCCTGGGATGTTCATTTGTTAACATTTCTGTCTAAGACCAGGAGACAGATGAAGTTAGGTCTACTTTCCTTGTTAGTCCAAAGGGCACATATCATTGTATACCTGAAAGCTAGTGAGATTCTTCCATGAAAATAGTCAATTTGCAAAGGGTTAGCATTTAATTTAACCAGCCTCTTATTACTATGTATTCTGGGATATACTTGAGCATACACTGAGTAGAACAATCCACAGAATGCCCTCGTTATTTTTACCTATGCCATAATGAGTCAGATACCCAGAGGTTGGGTGTTTTGAATTGAGGCAGTGGGTTGTTTCTGCAGTCCCTGAGATGTGTCCATAACTA
Organism: Phacochoerus africanus; assembly: GCF_016906955.1. Classification (NCBI taxonomy): domain Eukaryota; kingdom Metazoa; phylum Chordata; class Mammalia; order Artiodactyla; family Suidae; genus Phacochoerus; species Phacochoerus africanus. The sequence continues at coordinate 25,854,349 of NC_062548.1, forward strand.
ACTGTCACATTTGAATGTTATTTAACTGGACAAAAATATAATGGTAGGTAATCACAGATACATGCAGTCCCCTGGTGTCATCTCTTGCTCTTCATCTGAGAGAATCTATCCAGATGACTGAGTAGCAGCAATGCATGGAAGAATTCTCAAGTGCAGCTCACAACTTCTGGGTGACTTTGCTTCTCCTTCTTCTTCCCCTTCTGCTGCTGCTTCTTCTCCTTCTTCTTCCTCTTCTTCTTTCTTCTTCCTTCCCCTTCTCCTCCTCCTTCCTCTTCTGCTCCTCCTCCTTCTTCGTCTTTTTCCTTCTTCCTTCTTCTTCCTTCCCCTTCTCCTCTTCCTCCTCCTTCTTCTTCATTTGTTTTTGGTCTTAAGTTCACTCAAAGGCTTCATTCTTGGTGTTCAATATTCCTGCACATGCATGTGTAAGTTTGAATATATGGTCATTGTGTGATTATGTTTGAATGTTTACCTGTGCTGTGTTCAATTTAGTTATGAGTTCTGAGTGCCTGGGAATTTGTTGTAGAAGTAAAGCTGGTGTGTAAATATGTAACTGTACCTGCTTTTGGTGTCACAGGCTTTGTTTGCTGCCATTGCATACCTGTGTGCATTTGTGGGTGTATATGCCTAAGTGTAGGTATACTGCAGGTTTGTGCATGTGTGTGCACTTACTTACATATGTAGGTCTCATGGAATACAAACACTGATTTGTAGGCAGGAGGTTGAAATTTTGAAAATTTGCCATGAAATGAAAATGGAACATATAAACTTGGGGCCAAGACCACAGCTAGCTGTACCCCAGAAGAATGATAGGAAATAATGGGGAAAGATGTGCAAGGCCTTCTATGAGTTACTTATGGTTTTTGCCTTCCTGAAAAGAAAATTTTCCTCTCAGCAAAGTGTATTTCTTTGTTTTTTTAAAGGAAAAAGCCATATATAACATGGAGGTAAAGTAAACCTGAGAAGGGTTACCAAATTAGTGAAATTTTCTTTCCCCTATCTCAGAAACTTAAATAATGTGAAATAGCAATGACTAAAGCAGCTATTCCAAGATCTGTTTGTTTCTTCCCTTCCTCTGATAGAAGTGAGAAAGTTCTTTTCCCAAAGCAAGATCATGTGATTGGAAGGTCGATGGGCTTTGGGCTCTGGGAGAACGTGCTCTGATTACTTCATTCACCAGATCCACCATAAAACAAAAGCAGCCCCAGCTCTACTTCCTAGGCTCTGTAGTATAAGCCTAGACAGGCAAGGTGTGGTTCCCCAAAAGGAATTAATTATCCAGGTAGATAGTACAGGGTTGGGGAGAAGGGTCAGATGCTCAGGCAGATGAAGGTGATAGTCATGGGTCAGGATGTCGACAATTTTTCTGAAGGAGAGAAAAGGATCAACATAATAAGAATGGAACTTCATACTGAGCCTTTGGCTTGATGAAGCAGAGTTATCCTTTGCCACTTCTGCTCAGGGTCAAAGCTGATCACAGAATATGGGAAGTCCTGAACCTGCATTTGGAGCGAGTCAGAACACCTGACTGAAGTGGGAGTGCAGAGGCAGGGAGGCCAGCAGTTAGTTCCCAGCGATGCCTCCCCACTTACTAGGGGGTGACCTCATCCTTTCATTCAATTGAATGTGTAGGTGTGTGTACATGGGTGTGTAGAATCAGTGTCAGCGCCTAGATGTAATTGCTCATTTTTACCACTAGAGGACTCTTTCACCAGATCAATCAGGGACCCAAGAGATTCCAAACCCTATCTTTCCTTAGAGTGAGGAAGCCAGGCTCTTTCTCTGTGTTTAGTGATGAACTTCTCTGATGCTACTAATGTGGCAGGAGACTGGGAGGCACTCAGACAGTTTGAAACTGATATTTGATTCTGTTATTAATGCTTCTTCCCCTCCCCCACCCTCAGCCATCGACTCTGAGCTAGTAGCATAGCTAACAAAGCTCATCTGTGCTTTTTTTCTGTTCATTCTCTCATACGTCAGAATTACCTTCACCTCAGTAGAGGTCAAGTGCCCCTCATCGTGGTTGTGTCATTTAGGAAGGAGTACTAATAGCTGATTCAACTCAATAAATGCTTCGTGTGGGCCTACTGTGTACAAGGCATTCTGCTTAGCAGTTTGGAAAATACAAAGATATGGCTCCTACTTCCCCAAAGAGCCCATTACATAATAGAGGATATTTTGTTAGTACATTTTGACCGTAAATGGCGGAAATTCACTGGAGCTTGTTTAAAAAATTGGAGGATTTGTTATGAAGATATGGTGCTATTTCAAGAAACCTTTAAGAAAAGACACTATCAGGCCTCAGCAAGGAGCCCAAAGCAGGGAATAAAAGCCATCAGGAGCCTCGACAGTCACTCCATCTTTCATCTCTGCCTCTTTCCATATTTTTAACTGAAAAAAAGTGTTTTTCCTTCTTTACTCTTTGAGCCACAAGATGGAAGCTCGATTTTGAGTTTTTATGTCTCCTCTATCCAAGAGATCCACCCAAACCCATCTGAGAAGTTTTAGTCTCAATTTAAAGTTTCTGGGGGAAAAAAAAATTCCTCCAGGGGAGGCAAACTGACTGTGTTATGTGCTGCTTCCTGGCCCAACTGGCTATGGTCAAAGAGACAGGATCATGTAGTATAGACGTGGTTTTTGGGACCAGCCACTGTGAGTTGGGGAGGGAAGAACAATTCTCGGATAGGAGGAATTTTTGAGACATCTCAAAAGACTACTACAAAGGGTCCATGTGATTCACTTTCGGAGCCATTCTGTTGATGCCCAGGGACTCAGCAGTAAAACATGGTCATGAATGAGACAGCAACATGGCAGGATGTAGGGCCTCTGAAGACACTGGAGCCTCTGCTAGAGGCAGAACTGGGCTGGGTTCCAGTGGTACCAACCAGCTTTACCTTTGTCTATGCCCTTCTTCCAAGAAACGTAAGTTAAAAGAGAAAAACTCTGCAATAAAATCATCCACATGAGTGTGAGCTGACATGATGAAAACCAAGCAGATGTGGACTGATGGTGTACCGTCTGCCATCCTGTACCTCCCCCTTGGTGTTGGTGCTATTAGTTTTCCATTTTTAAATTCAACTTTATAGAAAAAGCATTGAAAATGAAATATGGTTATAAAACACACTCTCATATTAATACTTATTTTTTTTTGTCTTTTGTTGTTGTTGCTATTTCTTGGGCTGCTCCCATGGCATATGGAGGTTCCCAGGCTAGGGGCCAAATTGGAGCTGTAGCCACCGGCCTACACCACAGCCACAGCAACGCGGGATCCGAGCTGCGTCTGCAACCTACACCACAGCTCACGGCAACGCCGGATCGTTAACCCACTGAGCAAGGGCAGGGACCGAACCCGCAACCTCATGGTTCCTAGTCGGATTCGTTAACCACTGCGCCACGACGGGAACTCCCTAATGCTTAAATTTTAGCCTTATTCTCTAGTAACCAAAATACTCTCTATCATACCTAAATACTTGCAAGTTCTGTTCCTACTGTCTACAACAGTGATAGGAGTTGAATGGTTGAAGGTAATGGGGGGAATGGTAAGGATGCCACATCCTGATATTACACAGAGAACAGCCACGATATATTGTCTATTGTTGATGGAAGAACCAGAGGTTGGATTATGTCACTGGAAGTTACAAAGATAGCCAATAGAGGAACCATTTTCAACAACGATATTTGGGGTGAAGTAAGTTAAACTAAGACAGAAATGGCTAACTGTGGTAACCCCCTTGGAGAGAGGGGCTGGAGTGGGACCAGGAGCTGCCCTTTTTGATTCTATTTGATTTTTTAAAATCTTGTGCATGTACACGTTGATAAATGTTTAAAGTCAATTAAAAAGTAAATGAAAACAGTAAGAAGCTTGCCACCTGTCCATCTCTCCCAGCCCCCTCCTGCTTTATCAGTATAGCAATGCCAGGTGTTTCCTGTGATTCATCCCTCTATTCCCTGTGCCTGGAATGCTCTCCTCGGAGAGATCCTTCTTATAAGAAAACATTTATTTTGAAACAATTTTGAATTTACATAGAAGTGGCTGCCACCAGATGTTCTTTCTCATGGCTCATCCCCTCACTTCATTCATATCTCAGCTCAAATGTCACTTTCTCAGTCTTTCTTTAATTGCTCTAAAATAATACCTCATTCTTCTCCCTGTCCTCTCTGCTTTGTTTTTCTCTGTAGCTTTATCAGTATCTGACATTGTCCCATGTACATGTGCATATATGTACATATATATGTATATGTGTTTGTGTGTTATTGTCACCTCCATACTGGAGCAAAAAATTCACATCTAAATTACAAGACCCTGAAAACTAACAAGGACCTACTGTATAGCACAGACAAAACTACTCAATATTCTGCAAAACCTATATGGGAAAAGAACCTGAAAAAATCCTTATATGTATATGTATAATTGATTCAATTTGGTGTGCACCTGGAACTAATACAACATTGTAAGTCAACTACGCTCCAATAAAATTTTAAAAATAAATTACAAGACCCTGCATCAGCACCAGGGTATAGTAGGCACTCAATAAGCTTTTGATTAATCAAGTAACCAAATAAATAATTGTTATATTTCACACACTGCATTAGAACTGGTAAGTAAATAAGCAAAAAGACATTGCTCTTGATCATCTGGAACTCTCAGTCTAATAGAGAGCACAGAGATAATTGAACCACGACAATTGAGTAGATGCTGTGAATACTACTCCATAGTTGGTGCATTTGAAGCTCCAACGTGGACCTCCCCACCCCCTCGGTCAGCCCTTGGTTTGCCCCTTCTTGGGAGAATTGCTCTCAGCTTAAAGAAGCTGCCTCACCCAACAGGGACAGCCTAGAGTCCAGAATGCAAAAAAACCTGCCTTCTTGCCAGAGGCAGGTGCAATTAATGCTCCAGAGTCCTCCGTGGATGAAGCTAATACCTAATACCACATCCCTAATAGACTTTGTCCCTTCTGCTGTGGTTCTCAAAAATGGAGGATCACTGCCCCTCCTTATGCCAGCTTCCATTCTCCCTTACAAATGTCTCCTAAAGAGCACTCCTTCTGAATCCCTGCCTTGGGCTCTGGCTTCTAGGAAACTCTACCTCAAACATCAGTGAGGGCTGGTAAGCACTCTTGCTAAGGGAAGTGCAGGTAAGGGACAATTCTTCTCACTGAGGGGGGGGTCATTGAAAAAGGCTTCACAGAGGAAGCTGCATTTAAACCGACGCCTCAAGGATGAGTAGCCAAGTGAGGATCAGGGAAAACTCTGTTCCAGGCAGCTGAACTTTCATGGGAAAATTCAGGATGCATTATGGGCTTGAGGGAATTAAGGGGTTGAATGTGGCTGCAGTGTCACGTGGGGTTAGTGTGGCAGACTCTTTGTGTTGAGTATTATGTACAGATGAGATGTTTGACCATGAATATGCTTCCAGAAAATATTAGAAGCTTATTAGCTTTTTGGAAAAACTATTTTGCCAAATATTTCCCAAGCTTGGGTTAGCAACCTGTGACTCTTACACCTCTAAACCGATAAATCCCTAAAAGATCCTTGAGCCCAATAGGAAGCTTGTTCTCCCCAAACTCTACCTCAGAGGAGTCCAGGGAGAGAAATGGACAGAGAATAATCTTCCAGAGGGCAGAGAGAAGGTGAAGGAAAGTAATAGATAAGGGAGTTCCTTCTTGCTATCTAGGAAACTTTGTTATTTTGTTATTCCCGCTCTGTTGGGTTTGATAATTTCTATGAACCCGTGGCGGCTCTGTGCACCTCAATCTCTGCATTTAAAAGAAGCTCTTCACGACAATAGAAAAGTACTACACCTTCTTTCACCCTTTTTCGCTTTTTATTGATGATGCCTGTCTAAATGGAAACCAAAAACTCTGACTAAAAGTTTTATTTTGGTTCTAAACTCAACACTGTATTGAAAACATTTTCTTCAAGGTCACCACAGGCCTCCTAATTACCAGATCCAATTGCCATTGTATGAACTTCATTCTGTTTGGCCTTTTGGAAACATGTGAAACTCTGTCCATATTCTATCTTAAAAAGAAATAAAAGAAGCTCTTAGTGGTTATCCGGGTCCATCTGTGCAATAGAATAATGGTTGTGCTTGTAGCAAGTATGTTATATTTTCGTTTAGACAAGAGAAGATACACTCAGACCTGCTGAAGAGGACTACACATAGTCCAAAGATCCTACCATTTTGGTGGACGAGTCTTGAGTTTGTCTCCTTTGGGAAAATGTGAGTGTGTTCTATGTATGGAAAGGCATTTTCTGGCAAAGGGGTGGACTGTTGCTGAGGATGCTAGTTACTTCCCTAATGGCCTTTCTGCATTTCATTTTAATTGATAAAATTCCGGCTGTGTTTGGGGATGCTCTTTGTCTACTTGAAAGAAAGTCATATTTATCAGTCTTCCTTGAAGAGAAGGGTGGCCCCGCAACAAAACTCTGACAAATAAAACATAAATTAAAAGTTGTTTTGTGGGAAATTACCCCAAAGGTGGAAACAACCCAAGTGTCTATCACCTGACAAGTGGATAAACATATGTGTTCTATACATACAATGGAATATTATTCAGCCATATAAAAAACGTGAAGTTTGGATAGCTACAACATGATTGAACCTTGAAGACATGATGACATAATGAAGACATTATGCTTAGTGAAATAAGCCAGGCACAAAGGACAAATATATCTTTCATTTATAATAAGTACCTAGAACAGGCAAATCTGTAGAGGAAAAAAGTAGATTAGAGGTTATCAGGGCTAAGAGGAGAGGGTAATGGGGAGTTATTGATTAAAGATTAAGGAACTGTTTCATGTGATGAGAAGTTTTAGAAATAGTGGTGATGGTTACCTAACATCGTGGATGTAATTAGTGCCACTAAATTGTACACTTAAAATGGCAAATTTTATGTTACATATATTTTACCACAATTTTTTTTTCTGGCTACACCCATGGCATATGGGAATTTCCAGGCCAGGAATTGAATCTGAGCCACAGCTACGACCCCAGCTGCCTTAACACTGGATCCTTAAACCCCTCCACCACAGTGGGAGTCCACCACTGGTTTTTGCTTGTTTATTTGTTTGTTTTTGTCTTTTTGCCATTTCTTGGGCCACTCTCACAGCATACGGAGGTTCCCAGGCTAGGAGTCGAATTGGAGCTGTAGCCACTGGCCTATGCCAGAGCCACAGCAATGTGAGATCCAAGCCGAGTCTGCAACCTACACCACAGCTCACAGCAACACCTGATCCTTAACCCACTGAGCAAGGTCGGGGATTGAACCCCGCAACCTCATGGTTCTTAGTTGGATTCATTAACCACTGAGCCACAATGGGAAATCCCACCACTGTTTTTTAAATGTAGTCTGTAAAATCTCCTTCAAGGGAACTGGTGGTCATACTTTGCTAACCCACAGTGTGTTGCTCTTATCCTTCTCTTTCTTCCTACCTGGAACTGGAACGCATGCCCTAGGTCGACCAGCTGACCTAAGGTGAAAAGCCCATGTTTAAGATGGCTGGAAATTAAATAAACTTGGAGAAGACTGAATTTCCAATAGCATTATGCGAACCATCATCCAAGGCCAGGACTGCTTATCTCCAAAATTATATGACAAAAATAGATTCCTTAATTTATTTCACTCCTTTTCAATTTTAGCAGATGAACATATCCTCAAACAATGGAAGGATTAGGGGTACCACCACTCCGCTCAGTCAAAAATCCATGAATAACTTTCATTCCGCCCTCCTGTACACAGATGCAGTTCCTTTGTATCCAAGTTTCCAGTTTTGCATCTGAAAATTCAACCAACTTTGTTTTTTTTTTTTCTGTTTGTTTGTTATTGCTTTTTTAGGGCTGAACCCAAGACATATAGAAGTTCCCAGGCTAGGGGTCGAATCAGAGCCACAGCTGCTGGCCTACACCTCAGCCACAGCAAAGCAGGATCTGAGCCATGTCTGTGACCTACACCACAGCTCATAGCAACGCCAGATCCCTGACCCACTGAGCAAGGCCAGGGATTGAACCTGCATCCTCATGGATACTAGCGGATTCATTTCTGCTGTACCACAATGGGAACTCCTAAAAATTCAACCAACTTTGGATTGTATAGTACTGTAGGGTTTACTATTGATTAAAAAAAAAAAACCATGTAAGTAGACTGGTGCAGATCAAACCCATGTTGTTTTAGGATCAATGGTAATTCCTAAATCACGCAGATGAAGAGAAGTGGAATAGAGAGGTAATCTACTAATCATGGAACTTCTAATCGGAGCTGACAACAGCCCAACTCACGGTGTGTAAAACAAGCAAAAGCAATCAATCAGTATCTGTGGCTTAAAAGTGTAAAAGTAGATGAGCTCAAGAGCTACTGGATCCAGGGCTTCAAACAATGGATCTGCCTCTCCATCTCAGCCCTATCTCCCTCACCACTGTCTCCATTCTCACCCTGGCTCTCTTATCAATTACCGAGAAGTTCTGGCTTGCATCCTAGCAGGAGAAAGAGTACACATCTCCATCAACCATTAGAACAAATGTCTTGGGGATGGTTTCTCATTGACCCATTTGGTTCAGACCCACTTGAATCAATCTTAGTGGCCAGGAAATGGGATTCACTGATTTTTCAGGTCTGTGCTCTTATTCTATCTCTGGACACATTGGGAGGAAGATCAGCCTCATCTTAATCCATGTGGACTGATTGTAGGTAAAGGGGTGATTCTTTGAGGAATTTGAAGGTGCTATTACCAGAAAAAGGAAGGAAAAAATAATATCCACTGTGCGCTGCAGACAGGTAGGTGTCAGGTCACACAGGACACTTTAGCCAGGCTGGATCATTCAATACATATCTATCAAGATTCACTTGTTGACGTTCCCACTTGTTTGGTGTCTCTGCAGTGTCAGGACATAGGTTTGATCCCTTGCCCACATAGTAGGTTAAAGGATCTGGCATTGCCACAGCTGCAGCATAGGTTGCAAGAGCTCAGATCTAATCCTTGGCCAGGGAATTTCCATATGCTACAGGGCAGGCAAAACAAAACAAACAAACAAACAAACAAAAGACTCCCTTGTTAACCAGGCCCTGCTGTAGGATGCACTAGTGAGCAACACAGACTCCTTGCACCTAAGGAACTTGCATTCTAGGTGAGGGAGACAGCCAGTGAACACAGACAAAAAATGCAATTTGTGATCAATACTGTGAATAAAATAAGGTAATGCAATGGGGTAGTATGGGCAGTAGAAGAAGGACTGCTTTAAGGAGCATGGTCAAGGAGGGTGAATTTGAGTTGAGAAAAGTCAATTATGGAGGGGGAGTCAGCCAGAAGAAGATCTGGGGAAAATATCCCCAGCAGAAGCATCAAGTGAAATGAGGATGAAGGAAATGGCTTGTTGAAGGAAAGAAAGGATAGGGTGGTGAGGTTCTCATAAGCACAAGGAAAAATCATAGCCAAAGAGATCAAGGAGGTGGGCTGGAGCCAGATTACACAGAGGGAGTGGGTAAACAGGTTGGGTCTTCCTTAACAATGTAAGGCCATTGCACAAGTTAAGCAGGGGAGGGACGTGATCTGAAATTTCACTTTGGAAATTTCACTCTAGTCACGAGTGGTTTGACTCTATTGGGGCAAGAGTGAAAACCAGGAGACAAATCAGGAGGCTGTTGCATTAACTTGGGCTAGAGATGGTTAAGGAATATGCCTTTTCCCCAAAGGTCATGAGAAACCGTGTGAAGTTTTAGCAGGAAGTGACAAGATGAGGTTTGTAGAATTTTAGGGATATATCAGAGCTTTGGTTCTGCTCCATGGAATCGACATGTGTTGTCAGGTGTTTGTTGTCAGATGACAAGAAAATCACAGAGTCTTTGGCCCCAAACCTCCCCAGGGCATCTGCTTTCCTTCTACCTTCCTGGTCCAGGTATGAGGGAGGGGAGCACCTCTCTCTCTCCAAGACCTAAATAAGGAGGTCAAACTCAAGGTAGAGACTCCCCAGTGGGGTCCCAGACAAACATAACCAGAGAACTTGGAGAAAGAGACTTTGTTCTTTTCTAATCCCTAACAGGTTTGGGAGACAGAACCTTGTATCTACAGAAGAGATATAAGGTTCTGTACTTGGTGCGTGGCAATAAGTATTGGTAGAGCGTATGGAGTTTGGAGTCAGTGAAACCTGGATTCAAGTCCTACTTGCATCACTTGCTGTGTGACCTTGAGAAAATTACTTAATCCCTCTGTGCTTCTATTTCCTCATAAATAAAACAATAGGACCTATTTCTAAAGTCAATAAGACCTCCTTATTGTATAGTGAGGATTACATATGATAATACACATAAGTGCTTAACAGTGCCTGGCACATACAAGTCCTTAATAAATGTCAAATGCAGCTATAAATAAAACAATGATGCCAAAGAAGCCAGCTCTCTTAATGAGATTTGTTGTAATCTGCCTCCTTCAGAATAACAAACAGCTGACTATTACGTGGTTAATCACTTTCCATGAGACTTGAGCATCAGGAAAACAAAATGACCCAAGAGGCAGTTGGAGATTCAAAAGGTGTCTTTATTGAGAGGTGAGATAAACACCTCAACAGATAACTAAGAGGCTTAAAACCACTTTGGAAACCTTCCTAAAATCAGTAGAACAGGATGTGGTTTAGGGCTTTTCCTGTTGGCTTGGAACATTGGCCAAAGCCCCAAAGCTGAAAACAATAAGCATGAAATATTCCCACATCCAGAGTCCAAGAGCTGCCAAATGACTCTCCAGGGCTCATGAAGAGCTGGCTAGACAGGTCCTGCAGTCTTGCCTCTGATGACCTCTCTCCAGATTATATGGACTGAAGACTGGAGTTCAGTGAGTTGGGGAAACAAGGAGCCATGAGCCTGGGAGAGGAAAGTGCTTTGGCTCTTTTCATCTGATCCTCCCCATCAAGCCAAGGAAGAAGAGGTCCAATCCAGCCATTGATGGCAAGAGGGACTTGCAAGAAGGAAAAAAGATGCCTCACTCCCTGGTGAGTGCTTTCCCACGTGGAGGCTCTAGGCTGGCACCTGGAACACAGCCTGTGCTGGAACCCAGCACCAGGAGGAGCACTTGAGAGAAATCGACATGTGTTGTCAGGTGTTTGGACTTGCTTGAACACATGAACATAGAGGCTACTACCTGATTCCTGCCTGGAGAACTGTGAAGGCAAAAGGCTAGCTGGGTGAGGAGAAAGGGCATCAGGAAGGCAGCCTTGACTCCTAGGGTTTGGTGTTGCAAAGATGTACTGGGTACAGGTGGAGACTGAGGAAATTAACCGAGCTCAAACTCTCTCCATGGGACCATACTCACGAGAGAACAGCATATGAATCCTAACAATGCAGAGGGCATCAGAAGCCAAAAAAGACCCATGGATGGCACCCTCTAAGTAAGAATTTCAACTCATCCCTCCCCATCTGCCCTTCTTCCCCTCCTCAGCCCCAGAGGAGCCAGGAACAAGAGAAGAGAGTAGGAGAGAAGGACATCCCAACCCCCTCCCCCTCCCACACAGAGGCCCTCCACTCATGGTCAGGCTGGGACCAGAGAGAAGGAAAGACTTTGAATTGAAGGAGGTTCACATTTTGATTTCAACTGAATTGGACTTTAAAAGGATTTTCATCATGCAAATGTTCAAACATGTATAAAAGTGGGGAGGGGGGGAGTAGAATGAATGGATGACTGCCCTGGTACCATTCCCAACTGCAAGTCATTGACCCATGACCAACCCTCTTTCATCTCTATGTCTCATATGCCCCTCCCCACTGAATTATTTTGAAGCAAGTCCCAGATATGGATTGGGCTTCTGAATGCCTGCAGGTGAGTCCTTGTTACAAAACTAAGGTTCTTCACGTTGAAACTGACCAGAAGACCCTGAGTTCTGCTCATTGTTTATTTTTACAATCTCTAGGACATAAAGTTCATTGAGGGCAGAGAGTGTTTCTATTTCATTCACTGCTCTATCCCCACATGCGTGATAGCACCCAACACATAGTTGGTACTTGATACATATTTGTTGATTAAATGAATAAATTAGTCTTCCAGAATCAGCCAGCCCTCCTCTATCACAATCTGAGAGGTGCTCAGACTGAGGCAAAAGATGAAATATTTCTTTTATTCAATTGGCTTGCCTTGGTGCTGACCCAGAGTTACTCAGCAAAACATCCCCCCTTGAAGGACTGATTGGGGTAAGTGTCTTTTCTGAGAAACAGTTTTCAAAATGATTCCAGACCATGTTACGGAGTCATCTCTTTCTAAATCCTATGTATTTATAGCCTTTCCAGGAGAACTTGCAAACAGGTAGCTCACTGGCTCTGCTCACTCTGTTGCTGTTTTCCTATACTCACCTAGTTTTACAATTTGCTTTGCCCTGAATTAAATTATGGGCCCACGTGCCTGCAGCCACGGGTTGGAGGAGAGTAGCATCTGGCCCCTTCAATGAGGCATAACTGCATAATTTTACCACAGTCTCCCGTCCTCCTTAGGGTCCTCCTAAGTCGCCTGCCTGGCTCCAGCAGGACCCTTAGCATAAAATAAAACACATAGAGGTATAGGTTCTGCCAACTCCTTTCAGTTTGTTTAAATGTATGATCTCTTCTATGAAACCAACTGGACCAATTGTCATTCTTTAACTCATTTTTCACTTCTCACTTTGATTTTTTATTTTACTTAGACCTTTTAATTCTCCTTTTGGAATCAAGTTTTTGGCCATTGTATATGTTTTTCTATAATATAATCTAGTTCATCAAAATTTTCTAATTGATCAAGATGAAGTTATACATAATATCTTCTGCATTTTATTTTTAATTTTTTTTTCAGGGCCACACCTGCAGCATATGGACGTTCCCAGGCTGGGGTCGAATAGGATCTGCAATTGCCAGCCTTCAGCCACTGCAACATGGGATCTGAGCTGCATCTTCAACCTACACCATGGCTCATGGCAGTGCTGGATCCTTAACCCACTGAGAGGCCAGGGGTTGAACCTGCAGCCTCATGGACACTAGTTGGGTTAGTTACTGCTGAGCCACAACAGGAATTCCATAATTCTTCATTTTAAATTTATTTTCCTGAACTGTAATTCTCTCTTAATGGTGCTTGTCTCTCTTTCTCTCCTTGATCAGATTGATAAATTTTTTTTTTTTTTTGCTGTGCATGCAGCATATGAAAGTTCACAGGCCAGGGATTGAACATGCATTGCAGCAGTGACCCAAGCCACAGCAGTAACAACATTGGATCCTTAACTTCTAGACTACCAGGGAACTCCAAAGATTTATTTCTTTTTTATTGACCCCCAACATCACCAAAGATCCATGTGTAAATTTTGTCCCATCCATATCATTTTGGCGTATAAATATTTTAAACTTTCAAATATACGAAAGGCAGCCTGCCATAACTGTCAGCACAGATGAGGCTTTGCCCCATTCTTTAAAAAACATTGTAGGGGTTCCTGTCATGGCTCAGTGGTTGAGGAATCTGACTAGGAACCATGAGGTTGTGGGTTCCATCTCTGGCCTGGCTCAGTTAAGGATTCGGCATTTCCCTGAGCTGAAGGTGTAGGTCACAGACGTGGCTCGGATCCCACGTTGCTGTGGCTGTGGTGTAGGCTGGTGGCAACAGCTCTGATTGGACCCAGGTGTGGCCCTAGAAAAAGACAAAAAATTAAAAAAACATTGTAAATCAACTGCAGTTTAATTTTTTAAAAAAGTAATAATATAAAAAATATGTAACATCTGTACATGTATTATTTTTTTAAACAAGAGAATCTGGGAGAAAGGAGTAGGTAGGTATTAGATTCCTATGATCAAGTGATCAAGTTGTCTTGTTACCCAAAACTATGCCTAGATTTTTTATTCGTTTCAATTAACTTTTAAATTACTTTATACTCTTTAATCAATCTGGAATTTCCATTAATGTCTAGTGGGGTGAAGATTTAATTTTGCTTTATTTACCCCCTCAATATTAATCAATTGTCCTAGTGTCATTATTGAATATTTCTTCTTTCTCCATAATCTTGGATGGCCATTTTTATTATCCAATAAAATCAGGTACATGAAAGATAGTCTCAGGGCTACCTGCTCTATTCCATTGATCTATGTTTCAATATTTATGCACTATGCTATTTTAATCTTTGGAATTTTATAGTCCATTTTAATATCTGTATTCAGCGTGTTCCCTAATTATTCTTCGCTTTCAAATTGCTCTTGGCTATTTTGCCCATTCATTCTTCTGGTTGAATGCTAGAGTCACTTTGTCAAATTTTCCCCTTTCTCATCAAAGGAAAACAAATATAAAAGTAATTATAAAAAAAGACGGGGATGTTTATTAAAATTGCATCAAACCTATATATTTAAGAAGAACTGACATGATTAAATAATTCTTTAAGTCTGTGCATCTGATCTTGCTTCAAATACCCTTGCTGAACTTTTGTTATGTCTTTATACACATTCTGCACACTCCTAGCTACATTTATTTCTAGGCAAGGACTGTTTTTAATCCCCATTTTAGAAGCAAAGAATGCAGCCATGAAAAAGAAGGAAAAAATGCTATTTGTAGCAATATGGCTGGACCTAGAGATTATCATACTAGGTGAAATAAGCCAGACAGAGAAAGACAAATATCATATGGTACCACTTATGTCTGGAAATCTAAAAAAATGATGCAAATGACTTTATCTATAAAATAGAAATAGACACACAGACATGGAAAATAAACTTAAAGGGGAAAGGGCGGGGGAAGGATAAACTGGGAATTTAAGATTTACTGATACACATTACTATATATAAAATAGATAAACAAGGACTTATTGTATAGCCTAGGGAACTATATCCAATATCTTGTAATAACTTATAATGGAGAAGAATCTGAAAAAGAATGAGTCAATTTGCTGTACATCTGAAACATCGTAAATCAGATACACTTCAATAAAAAAATTTAATAAAAAAATAAGGGGAAAAAAAGAAGTAAAGAAATTGAGTGGTGCCCAAGGTCACACAGCTGGTAATTGATGGAGACTGGATTTGCATCCACATCCATCTTGCACCAGAATATGCATCCTTCAACATGATGCTACTTTATTTAAAATGTTAAGATTTTAGTATATTCTAAAGGTTATATTATACTTACATCTTTTTTTTTTCTTTTTAGGGACGCACCCACATCATATGGAGGTTCCCAGGCTCGGGGTTGAATCAGAGCTACAGCTGCCAGCCTACACCACAGCCGCAGCAACACCAGATCCAAGCCTTGTCTTTGACTTATACCACAGCTCATGGCAATGCCGGATCCTTAACCTACGGAGCAAGGCCAGGGATCAAACCTGCAACCTCATGGTTCCAAGTTGGTGCCACGATGGGAACTCTTTATACTTATAATATGTCATAATATTTTATATTCTATAAGGAGTTTTGCTAATTATTTTCCAGAAAAGCATGACTTTCGTCAAGATTTTCCAGTTTGCCAGCATAGAATTTTACATTATACTTTTGCTTTTACCCCCAACTTCCTTTTTTTTTTTTTTTGTGTTTTTGCCTTTTTGCCTTTTCTAGGGCCGCTCCCACAGCACATGGAGGTTCCCAGGCTAGGGGTCAAATCAGAGCTCTACCACCGGCCTGTACCACAGCCATAGCAACGCGGGATCCGAGCCACGTCTGCGACCCACACCACAGCTCATGGCAATGCTGGATCCTTAACCCACTGAGCAAGGCCAGGGATCGAACCTGCAACCTCACGGTTCCTAGTCAGATTCGTTAACCACTGCACCACGACGGGAATTCCCCCCCCCAACCTCTTGAATTGGATGCTTACTTCATGAAATTTTTCTCTCTTTTTTCATTTCATAGGAACCATTAGGGCAGCCCACTCCTTTCCATATGCCCCTGCCCCACCCTCTCTTCCCAAATTCTGAATCTTATTCTTCAGGCTCTTCTGTGTACTGTCTTTTCCTCCAGTTGCTGGAATAGAGACTCAGGCACTCTGGATGGATCATGCTCTGGTCAGGCCAAGAGGTTCCAATCCTGGATCTTGTGGGGGATTGATGTCCAGTTTAGCTCAGGGTTATGTGCTTCAGCTCTGTAACCTCAGCCAACAAGGAGTAGAATCTCCCAGTCCAACCATCTCCTCCTTGGTTTGGTCCATGGAACAGTCAGAAGTGATATTTTTTAAGTTGACCAGATCATGTCACTATGCTATTTTTTTTTTTAATCTTCCAAATTTCCCATTTTTCTTAGTATAGACTAACATTCTTTTCTGGGGGGCGGGGGGAAGGGGGCACGCCCACAACATGCAAAAGTTCCCAGGCCAGGGATTGAACCCTCACCACAGCAGTGACCTGAGCCGAAGCAGTGACCACACCAGATCCTTAAACCACTAGGCCACCAGGAAACTCCTGGACCCACATTCCTTACCTTGGCCAATAAGGCCATGAGCTGTCTGGCCTCACCTCTCTCTTTGCCCTCATCTTCTTTTTTTCTTCTTTTTTTTCTTTTCTTTGTTTCTTTTTAGGGCCACACCTATGGCACATGGAGATTCCCAGGCTAACCTGGGATGAACCAGAGCTGCAGCAGCCCGCCTACCCCATAGTCACAGCAACATGGGATCTGAGCCGCATCTGTGACCTACACCACAGCTCATAGCAATGCCAGACCCTTAACACTGGGCGAGACCAGGGATCAAACTTGCATCCTCATGGATACTAGTTGGGCTTGTTACCGCTGATCCACAAAGGGAAATTCCTGCCCTCATCTCTTACTCTATTTTCTCTCCTTCACTTGGCCTCCTTTTTTGTTTCTTTCTTGACTGGGTCAAATCCTTCCCGTCACTCTAGCTTTCCTCTCGAAGTTTCTGCCACTCGGGACACTCCTCTTCCAGAATCACATGGCATAGCTCTCACATCATATCCCTCAAAGGCCACAGTCCTCAGAGGGTCTGAAGGCAGAGCTTTCATTACAACCAGTCCCATCACTATTTTTCTCACAGCACTGATCACAATCAGCAGGGCTGTTATTTGTTTACCTGCTTGTTTGTTTTCTTATCACCTGTCTGCCACACTGGAGTCTGGGGGCAGGAACCTCATCAGTCTTTTCCCAGTGCCTCCAGGGCCCTGCATGATGTGTGGCATGTTATAGGAGCACAATCAACACAAGTTAATTCTGTGAATCAACAAATGCCCAGTCTTTTTTTTTTTTTTTTGTCTTTTTGCCATTTCTTAGGCCACTCCTGTGACATATGAAGGTTCCCAGGCTAGGGGTCAAATCAGAGCTGTAGCCACCAGCCTACGCCAGTGCCACAGCAACACAGGATCCGAGCTGCGTCTGCAACCCACACCACATCTCATAGCAATACCGGGGTCCTTAACCCACTGAGCAAGGCCATGAATCGAACCCACAACCCCATGGTTTCTAGTAGGATTTGTTAACCACTGAGTCACTATGGGAACTCCAACAAATGCCGAGTCTTGCTGTAGCTAGCTGGATGCCTCCAGACAACTAAACTCCTTGAGCTCAGTTCAAGCATGAAAAAATGGCAATACCATGGACATGTTTTGAGAAAGAAAGAGAGAGAGAGAAAGAGAGAAAAAGAAAGAAAGAAAGAAAGAAAGAAAGAAAGAAAGAAAG